>NC_132879.1:48464593-48654593 GCF_030463535.1 Salminus brasiliensis
AAAGCAATGGAAAATATGATTGACAGGTGTTTTTGTTTTTTTGCTCTGGTGTGCCCTGTTAGAGTGACTGTTTAGGCAATGAGTAGCTCTGAATGAGAGCTGGGGTTTGCCTGTCAACATGGCATTTATTGTAAAAAAAAAAAGGATAAACCAACATGAAGACCAGAGAGTTGTCACTTGGAGAAAAAAGCAAGCCATTTCAAAGCTGGGAATAAAGGGAAAATCAACCAGGGCTTAAGCAAAGGTATTGCATAAACACAGTCAATACAACAATTTGGAAAGTCCTGAAAAAGACAGAAAACACTGATGTACTAACAACCAGGCATTGAATAGGCCGGTGAAGAAAAACAAACGAGGGTGATAACATACACACTGTGAGAGCTTTGAAGAAAACCCCCAAAACAAGTCAAAGACATGACATCACCAACAGACCTCCATTCAAATTCAGAGAGCAGACATATTGAGGCCATATACCAGATGCAAATCACTTGTCAGCAGCAAGAATCAGAAGGCCACAACGTAATGGAAAGACGACAGTGTGGAGAAAGAAAGGATCTAATTGAGAGGAACTTCCATCCAGCAGAAGCCGCCTTTTCAGGATGTCTGAAGTAAAAGTGCTGCATTGGCGGCAGTTCTTCACTGCTGAAGGCAGTCATGAAAGTGATCATTTTAAGCCCGTCTTGCTTTTCCAAGGCGTCAACATATTAAGATTTTAAACAGCTGAGATTATGTTCAGAAAGACTATTTTGGGTTTGGACACGTTTTGATTAAATTATTTTCAGGGACATATTAGGGCTGTATGTGGCCCGAAAAAGATGTCGGACCATGGGGGAAATTTGAACCAAATCAGATGGACTAAACACAGCCCAATGTTCAACGTCTCTTTTTGGGCTAAATAAAGTCCATGACAGGGCTACCAGATTTAGCCCAAAAAACAATGTCCGTATGACGTCTTGTGCTTGCTGGGTTCAACATACAGCAAGACAATGACCCAAAACACACTGCCAACACAACAAAAGACCTCATTAGAGGAAACAATTGAACAGTTTTAGACTGGCCAAGTCAATCAGCAGACCTGGACTCAATTAGGCATGCCTTTTACCTCTTATTAGAGGAGACTATAAAGCCCCCAAAATAAACAACGACTAAAAGAGACAAAAGTAAAAAGTCTGGAAAAGCATGACAAAAGACATATGCAACAGTTTGGTCGCTGGCTTGATGTAGTAATTGAAAACAAGCCATATTTGCTACTATGAGTCAGCTAGCTATAAGCTGACTCCACTGTAGCTAAGGCAGTAGAATCCTGTCTGGATAGTGACGTGGAACAGCATTTGTGAAATAACATTGAACAGCAAATGAATAAATACTCTTAAACAAAATTGAATTCTGCTGAAATGAGATGACACATAATCTATGTTTAAGGGTTAAGACTAAGAAAGCTCAAGCTTTACAAGACTTCAGAACTTTACATACTACACTACTCAAAGCACTTCTAAAGATTGTATACTAGTTTTAATATGTACTATTTAGTGTGGTAGTATGCAGTTTGGCACACAGCCAGAGATTAATGTTACTTGACGATTCAGAGAGCTGTCTGACAACTTGAGCACAGTCAATGTTAATGTTAGCACAAGTTACTTTCATAGCTATAATTAGCCATTGTTGCTATTTGCTGTGCTCTCGTTACTGACCTCAACTTCAATTAGCTGGTGAAAGCTATCTTCACAAAGCAGAAGCTCTGAAGATGCCCAACACAGGCCTTAACAAAGGCAAAAAGAAGACTCAATGCAATGAAATGCGACTGTTGTCTGATTTGCTGCCAAAACGTACACTCTGTATTACACTTTCAAAGTAAAAAAAAAATATATATATTTTTTCTACACTTGTGGTATAACTTATGGGTGGGACAAATGCAATTGTTTCTAATATTTAGTGGGACACGTCTGACTCATTCCATCCAATTCCTATGCCAATGAAAGCAACAGATACACAACCAAATATTAAGTGTTTTTCACTTCAGCTTACCTCAGGCCTACCTGTTCTAATACTTTTTTGCACACAAAATGTGGCGGGAAATGGAAAACTGACATTGTTTAACACATCTAGATGTAAAAATTTACCAGGTAATAAAAGTTAAATTCTGATCTACTGTCTCAAATTCATAAGTAGATCTCGAATGTCCAAATGTCTTCAGGATATAACAAAAACAAAAGAACCAGACTGTACACACACTGTGTGTATGAGAAACAGTTACACTACTGTGTGTGTAGTGAAACCAGGTTTGGTACACGGCCTCATAAACAAGACAGTGATGGCCTTCTGATGCAGACATTTATACCACCGCCTGTATATACACAAACCTGCCCTAATGCACTTCTGCACATACACATACGTATGGAGGATTGTGGAGTCTGGGACAGATAAAGCTGTCCATGCTAACATCTGTGTGGGCTCTATCACAATCCACATGAAAGCTTAGGACCATTACTGGACCACCCACTCCTGTTGCTGGATGGATCTGGCCCTGCTTGGCATTTTTATTCTGCTGACTTTTTTTTACTTGTCTAATGCTCTTTAATCTTCTCCAGAAATACTGCGCTGGTCTCTGGAGAGCAGATAATAAACACCCCAGATTTAGATGGGGAGGTGGAGTGCTTGTGATTGCCATTGTGTTAAAAAAATAAAAGAGGGGGAAAAACAGGCCTGGGTGGAGTTGTTGATTGGATGTGGTCCAAAATACATACATGCATGCCCCCCTGGGGGTGTATTTTTTTCCTCAAAGGGAGCCTCCTCTGTCTTCCTGTGCTGTTCTCACTAAACCAGATTTGGAGCTTTAAAGAGTCATAGGGAAGCCCCTGCTCCATTGTTCTCTCAGTGACCCCTAGTCACCTCTGTGTCCCTCGACTCCTGTCTGTCTGCTCATCAGCACCTTTGTATGGGCCCAGTGGCGCTCTTGCTGACAATGATGGACTCACTCACTTTAACGTATTTAGACCATTATTTAGATAAATGGCTCCCAACTGTGGACCTAGAATAGCCCTGTTCTGTCCTCTAACATACTTGATCCACTACTCAGTTAATTAAACCTTCACTAATCTCCTCATCTGGATTAAAACAGTGGCGTGAGCCAGCTGTCTAGTTTAAATGATCAATTATACTCATTAAAGCAAGCTATTGAGTAATTTGCTAACTTGCTAGAATTACCATTATTCTAATATTATTCTAATAATAATAAAAAAAAACTAGCAAGACCCGCTGGTTAGCATTCCCTGTTAAACCCATTTCACACTAGCTACTGAGACTTGCTATTTAGCATTTCCAGTTAAACCCAAAATCTCACTTAACCAGTGATGCTGCATTGCTGCATTGTTTCACTACTGCTAGAAATTAGCTTGTTATTGGCTAGCTAGCATTATATCATGGCGTTTTATCTGTAAGCATTTAGAACAATGGCAGGAAAAATAATGAAATACTTACACACTCTGGTTTAATGGTTCATGATTAGCTCTGTTCCCAGCAATAAATCACAAATTCCACTTTTTCCTTTTTGATACCGATAGCAGATTTTCAGGTATCTGTCAAAATTAAGTACCAATACAGATTCCATCCAACCAATACTCGATAGATATAAATAGGCTATATAATAGGCTATATGCTATAAATTCTATTAGTATTCTTAACTTTTTATAGGTTGTACTTTTTTATATCTAATCCTAAATAAGATATAATAAGTATGAAAGAACAGCATTTACTGGTTGAGAATCTGCACATTTTCAGAACTATGAACAAATTTAAATTGCCACAATCCAAAAACACATCCAAGTAGGGAAGCAGAATCTTGCTTCACCAAACAGCTTTGAACTGGTGCTTATAATTCATATTTCAGAGCAGTGAAAAATACACCAACTTTTAAACTTAACTTTTCATTTCAGAACTAAAAAAACACCACATAGAAACAAAAAGTGCTGTAAATAAAAGGTTCCATTAGATGTCTGTTTATTGGTAATAACTATTTTTGACTGGCTTTTATTGGTTGTTTAAATGTTTAAATGCAAACTAAAATATTTTTTATGTAAAATAAAGGTAAGACGGCAGTAAGCCTAATGGTATCGGTGCTCTCTGCTGCTGATACGTATCTGTGTGTAGATGCCAGTATCGGTGCTGATACCGATCATTAGCAGTGCAACACTAATCAGAACACATATGGCTAACTGACTAGTAAGTCTGGCAATTGGATTTAGTATTAAAATCAGACCCATAACAGCCTAATAACTTTAGTTGATAAATTAGCTAACACTGAAAGCACAATACTCTAGATGTTATCCCTAAAACACACATACACCCTCATTGAACTACCCTGAAGCACAGCTATTGAGGCCGCTCTTTAGCATTCTCTATTAAATTCAACATCTCACTTAACCAGTGCCGTGGCATTGTTCCACTATCAGTACTGCCATGAATGAGCTAGTGGCTTATCTAGCTAGCATTCGAGAGTTTTATAGGTAAGTGAAGAGAACAATGGCAGGAAAAGGAATGACAACAGAAAAATGACACAGTCTAGTTTTACGGCTCATTATTAGTCTTTGTTCTCTGCGGTTAAATCACAAAACACAAACAGCTGTATCACTTGCTAGTTTCAGGAGGTATTTAGTAACGCACTGTCTTCAGTGAAGTGTTGTATGTACAGAACTTCTATCTTCTAAATGATGTGGCTACGTTAGCTAGTCTCTGTTACTGTTAACTGACTGGATTAAGCATTACATGGGGAACAATGGCAGCCTAATAACTGTTTAATTGCTAAATTAGCTAACACTGGAGGCATTTAACAATACACTAGATGTTATCCTTAAAAACATACTCCCTCATTTAGCATATCACTGCTGTCCAATGAAAAACATTTATCTCCATTTTTATTCATATATTATACTCCATATATTAAAAATATTTTATATTTTATATTTTTATTTGATTCATGCTGGATGAAAGGACCAATAGAAATGCTCCAAAATGACTTGAAATAAAATATTTCTACATTCCTACAATATATAGATATAGTCCCCTAACAATCCCCAGTATCAGACACTTCCACGTATTGCACATTTCTACCTTAGTTGCGCGAGACTATAACATTGTTAGCGATGTTTAAATATTGTTCTCAGATGTGATTTTTTAGCAGGAATAAAGTATAAGTGCCTCTCTAAGGGGAGCTTGCATTTTTTCATCCAAGTGATTGGCAAAAAGAGAGAGCGGAAAATCCGCAATACGTGGAAATGGTTGATATCGGGGACGCCGTTGTTAGTCTAATACCCTAAAGTACAGCTACTGAGATTTGGTATTTAGCTTTGCCAAATAAACCAAATAAAGTCTTACTTAACCAGCAGTGTTGCATTTTTGCATCACTACTGTCATGCATTAGTTGCACTAGTAGCTCTAAGTTAGCTAACTAGCACGTTTGGCAAGCTTAGCAAGTCTGTGCAGTTGTTATGTGGCTGGATTTAGTATTAAATGGAGAACAATGACATTTACTTGTTGCTAACAGCCTCATTTACCTATCCTGAAGTACGGGAACAGCCCTGCTCTTTCATTTCCAAGCCATCTATAGCTCGTTATTTGATAAGGCTTCTCATTTACTTTTGTGTACTTCTTTTTTTTTTCAAATAAGGATGTTCTGCTCCCAAAATAACAGAGTAAGTTTCCCCCTGCTGTTGGAAATCTACAATATGAAGCAAATACATAACAATATGAAATATGATAGAACGATCTGAAATTATTCCAGAAATTCCAGTCTTTACACCGATATAGTCTCAAGTTCATCTTTGGCTGCAGATAGAATCTCATGCCTGAAAGGCTGGAAACACAGCACAAGTGAGACAGTTCCACAGCAGGACAGAGTTTTAAATGGACTTTTGTTGGAGGCTGCAGTTCACACGTAAGCATTTCTGAAGAGCCGCTGTTACGTAAAGAAGTCCTGAACGTCTTCCAACCCAGTGCCCTCTCTAAGCAAGCATCAAAGAGAGAAGTCTTCGTCCTAACACTCCAATTACGTGTTCCCTGACCTGACCGCAGTGCTGAAAGACAAGCCCGAACAGCTCCAAGTCCAACTCAGCAGGTCTTAATCCTCTCTCTGGATGTCTTAAAGATCCCCTTCTTCCCTGTCTCTTGCCACCCTCAATATGTCAAAATTTCCCATTCTCTCTCACTCTGCTACAATATAGAGGTAAAACCCATCCTGGCCACAGTTCTACATGCTTTTATCCTGAAGTTCTTAAGAGAAGCATCATAGGCTATGAGGTGCAATTGATAGCACATTGGCCTTCTGGGCTAAGATAAGAGACTGTTCAGAGGCTATGAGGTAGAGTATGACCAATTAGGAAGGTTTTGTGAGTGGTATAGTAGTGGCTGGCAGACCCAGTGCCATAATGGGCATGCTAAGACTATAGACCAGAATAAACGTAGCATTTTATGCTATAAAATCTATAAGACACCCATCACTGACACAGATGTACAAATGCACATTCAGAATACTGCCAATTGAATAGGACTTTTTTTTTTAGGAGCAGATAAACAAGAACCTATTAGCACCATGTCTAATGCCAGGCGTGGGCTAGAGGGGTCTAAACCCCCAGCACTGAGATGTGGAGCAGTGGACCTGTGTTCTCTGGAATGAAGGTGCTCCATTCAGTACTTTTGGGATGAGCGTAAGGATCTGAGTCACTTTGACAAGAACCACATTGTAATGGCTAGAACATCTCCAAAACATCAGGCATCTCACCATTACATGTGGGGTGTTCCCAGTATGCAGTGGTCCTTTAAATGCTGTGCTTTAAAGAAGGACAGCTGGATCATAGGTGCCTTAAGCTCATTGATGTGGTCCGTGGAAGCCCCACCCCATAACTTACTGGACTTAAAGGATCTGCTGATAATGTCTTGAGGTCTGGAGTTCATGCCTCGAAGGCTCAGATCTGTTCTGGCAGCACAAGGGGACCTACTCAATATTAGGCAGATGGTATCAATGTTATGGCTGATTGGTGCGTATATATAAGTGGGCTGGTCTTGCAGAGATTGGGAAGGGAGTTGTGTTGGGGTTGTCAGGGGTCGAGTTCAACTCAGAACGCAGAAAAGCCTTGACTCACCTGCTGAAAACAAGTGGAAACAGCACTGTCGACAACTGGCAACTAGTGGAGTTATGGTGGGTTTGACTGACTTAATGTTCTTGAGGAGTACTCTAACAAAACGTCTAAGATGGTATACTGGTGAGCATCTACAGACCACTCAGAGATTTGTTTTAATGCCACAGAAGCTACGAGCTGCTGTTCATCAGGGCAGCTAAGGTAAGTGTCAAATGTAGGAAGTTTCAAAAACTGCAGACGCAGAGAACATCCAACAGCACACCTATTACTTCATGCTGGACTTCTCCAATGTGCTACTGTAATTATTATTTTTCCCAATCCTCAGAACCGCAAAGACAAGAAGCAGAACATTCTGTGTTTTCAGGACACAGGTGCTGAGACTCTGGATTAAGACATGACTCAAGATATTACATGGCGCGCACATGTACACACACACAAACAGCAGACAAATGAGACGTCTCACAGCTGTGAAAGTATAGGGTAGGCACTAATAGATAGTCTTTACAGTCTCAGGCTACATGTGTTCAACCATCAGGGTTATAAACAACAAACACTTTCAGCTCAGGTGTAAACTGCTCCACAGCTGGATCCATAACGTGTCTGATCAGATGCTCAGGGTGAGCAGTGTGTTTGCATGAGTAAGTCCGACTTGTGTATGTTGCTAAGGAATAAGACTCCTACTCTATGAGTGTCAATATATGAGCTGTGCTAGAGGGTGGGTGGATACACTCAGTCAACGTGTGGACTCATCATTTTTGTCTGTTGTTATTATCGCGTGTTTTATGTGTGTCTGTCTGTGGGAGGAAGGACGGTGGAAATGTCAGCGGGAATGTCGTACTCAGTTTCTGGCGTGAAGGTGGGCGTGAGTTTGAAAGAGAATATATACATATAGAAATCCTCACTTTCAGTCGTAGCCGTATCAGTATGTTCTCAAAGTTTTGGCTTTCAGCAAGGCCTTCCTAGAAACAGTCCCATAAAGCTTTGCAGTAGTATTGCTGGGAATGTGCTGAAGATTTATAACTTCTGTTCCTGGACCTTCGCATGACGGACTAGCAGAAAAGATAAAGGTGAAAACAAAGGAGAGTGTGAGTTAGATGGGCTTAGAGACAATAAAACAAAGTGAAGGGGTATCTGAGAGGAAGGGCTGAGGTCTTCACCCACATAGAGGCCAATATTTATAGGAGTATTTGTAAGAGTAGGTCTTGCTTGGCTCTGTAGTGCAGGCAGAATGATTGGGTCATGAAGGGTCTGTTCATGGTTGCGTGTGAGAGGCTTGCTGTACTGGACCGCAGCCATGGCCTTTAGGCAACACTTGACTTAATCAACTCTTAGTCACCATTTTATCAAGCACAAACAGACCTAAGCTGCCTTCTCACATGCGTCTCAACACCCGCCAACATACCAGCCTGCCTGTGATATAAGAAAGAAGGAAAGACAGACAAAGAAAGAAAAACAAAAACAAAGACAGACAGAATGAGAGAAAAAAGGTGGAAAACAGATAAGAATAAAGAAGGAAATTAATAGTAAGACAGTAAGAAAATAAATAGAGGAAAAAATAGAGACAGACAATAAGAAATAAAGAGAAAAAAATGGTAAAAGAAATAATGAGAGAAAAGGAAAGGAAGAACAAAAGAAGAAATAATAAATCAATCAAACTAGACCAATTTAGCTAGCTCAACATAACCAGCAAGTTTTTTTTTCTTTTTTCGCAAATTCAACACAAAACCGCACTTTTAATGACGACTGCATTTTCAGAATTATTCAACCCATTCTGGACAAGTGTCTTTACTACTTAGTAGAGCACCCATTTGCTGTTATGACCCGCTGCAAACCTAACGCATAACCAGACACCAGTTTCTGGAAGCCTTCCTGAGCAATCTTAGCCCTTTGCTCATAGGCAGTGGCCTCCAGTTCACTAATATTCTTGGGTTTGCTGCTCCAACCAACTTCTTCAAAACTAACCAAAGATTTGTCCTGGGGTTCAAGTCAGGTGCTGTGACTGCCACTCCAGAATCTTCCAGGACGTCTTCTGAAACCAAACCTTAGACTTTACAGTATGCTGGGGATTATTGTCCTGTTGGAAGGTCCAATAACGCCCAAGCTTAAGCTTCCTCACTGAAGGCATGAGTTTTTCCTAGAATTCTCCTTGAATTTCCTAAAAGAAAATTTTATTTCATTGTTCCACACAAGTTTTGGGATGAAAATGAATCACAATGAAGCAAAGCTGGATCTTTTTCGGGCCTATGGATCAGAAGACCGAAGCATACTCTGAAAAGAACACCCTGCTTACAGTAAAGGATGGTGGTGGCTTGATGATTTGCCTCCTCTGGCACTGGACTGGACTGCGTGTGGAGGGCAAGGTGGATTAAATCAAGTATCAGGAAATCTTAGGGGAAAACATTCTGTCTGTGAGGAAGCTGAAGCATGGGTTTCATTGGACCTTCTAACAGGACAATGATCCCAAGTATACCTACACTGAGGCTTGGTTTCAGAAAAAGTCCTAGAAGATTCTGGAGTAGTCAACTTAAACACCTTAGAACATCTTTGGTGGGATTTGAAGAAGGCAGTTGCAGAACACAAACTCAACAATATTAGTGAACTGGAGGCCACTGCTCATGAGGAAAGTTTCCTCAGGAATGCTGCCAAAAGCTGGTGTCTGGCTATGCTTCATGTTTGCAGCAGGTCATAATAATAAAATGGTGCTCTACTAAGTACTAAAGACGCTAGTAATTAAAGGGTTGAGTAATTCTGATACTGCAGTTTCCATTTAAAGTAGTGTATTGTATTGAAGTTGGTGAAAACACTTGTTCTATTAGTGCTGAGCTTTTTTAAAGAAATATGTCTAGTTTGATTGGTTTATTGCAAACAGCTGGGAGTTTGTATATTTTGCTAACAAATCTAATTTGCAATGATTGAATAATTTTAAGTGCAACTGTCTACAGAGAGAATATCCCAATGGTGCGTTTCAACAGTGTTGCATAATGGCTGTCAAATGCACATGTACAAACACACACACACACACACACACACACACACACCATGTAAACACTTCAGCATCCTTTCCTACAGCAGTCCGTCCTCCATCCAACCTTCCCCGCTGTGCCTTACAAACTACTACAGCAGACCCTGTTACCTAACCCTTTTTCGATGCTCCTATGAAAACAATACCCTCCATCTCTGTCTCTGACTAATGCAACATTCCAGCCTTCACATTTAAACTCAGCAGCCTAAACACTGGTGTGAAGAGAAAACCAGCATTTTTCCAGCTGCCATTCTGGAAAAAACACGGCATCCAAAACATCGGAGGTCAGAAAGCAACAGGCTTTATTATGAATGTCTGGAGATCTGGTTAGAATAGGTAGAGCAGTGGCGTATGCTCTCAAGTATTTGTGATGACAGGGGCAGTTTACTGCATAACTCTTACTACCTGACTCTAAAACTCAGCCCAGCGGTTAGTTCCAATAACAGGGCCGTTAGTAACAGGGCAGCATTAGCATACAATGCTTATTTCTGTTTCACATTACTTCATAGAGTAAGGTAATGTACTCAGGAGGAGGTCATTTGTTCAGTTTGAGTTGTGGTTCTTAATGAAAACTGGACCAACTCTACTCAACTACAGACTACAGAGGCTAGCTACTAGGGTTGCCAGCACAGCCCTGTAAAACTGATATTGATAGTCATTAAGTTGATAACAATGTAATCCAAGGTAGATACATGTCAGTACAGCTACAGAACCTCATCTTCTCAGTTATTGTGTTGTAGTGCTGAACTGAGCAGTTGGCTCAGTTAAGGGTAATATGAACCAATAGTGTTTCATCCCAATTTCAGGTCATTTTCAATTCCCACCTAGCAGTTAGGATCCTATCGCACAATGCCACCAGTGAGAGAAGAGTGAAGGGTACCGTATGTTTCTCCTAGTCACATAAAGGCAGCTAACACCATCTTTTCTGCTATTACCAACTGCTGCTATTAACACAACATGATTGGCCATCGACCAGCATGACCAAGCATGACCAAAATCAAATACAACATACACTGTTCTGGTCAAGAGCTGGTCAACGAGCTAGCTTACCAGTCAAAGACCAACTTATTACACACTAAGGCGTATTACTCAGTAACTACAGGGACTTCTGTACAAACCGATGGGGCTATTATCTGGTTATAGACATTTTCATTAGCGCTTTCGGCCCACTGGCGGCCCATAGTCATTTTAAGGGGTTACACTACCCGAAACCAGCAGAGTATGAAGTCCACTGTTTAAAATGTTAGCTACATGACTTGTCAATACTTGTTTAGTTGCCTTGTTGTTGTTAGCTGATGTTAGACCATCAGTTTAACAGGATGACAGTAGCTAGCTACTTTTCACAGTTGTCAAATCAGAATTAACCTCCCAAGTAAACACAAATGGTTTCATTTCAGTTAATGATGTTAACTGAGCATAACTTAACATAACATACCAAGTAGAAGGGCTTGGTAAAAAAAGATTTAGGTGAGATTTTAGCTAGTTTGATGTTGCTGAATACTAATCGTAACAGTGATTCCAGGATACACTAATAGTTTTAATATGTGGACCAGCTCAGTAACCGTCTGCTAGCAGTTATACCTACATTAGAAGTGTTATTAGCTTGAATACTTCACTGTGTATCCCTCAACTGCTTTATGCTGATATGGTGCTTGTGAGTGGTGGTTGACCAGCATACAAGTGCTCAAAACACATCACATGCTGGTTTATGCTGATCTCATGCTGGTGTGGTGCTGGTTGACCAGCATTCCAGCATTACATTAAAACATAACATAAAACATAACATTTGCTGGGTTTTGCTGGTCTGTGCTGTTATTTTAGTAGTTTGTTAGATTTTAATTCCTCCTCTGGACAGACATACACACTGGCTGAGAAAGAGAAGCACTAACAAACACTGTTACCTTGAGTAACATTAACAGTGTTTACAGAGTAGTGGAAAAGCTCACTGTTTGGCCTTGGTTCTGCGTTTCTGCAGACACATTTCCTCTATAATTGTCTGATAAGTTCTAACATCCTCACTGAGGGGCCATATAACCAGTGAAGTCCTGTTGGAATTCTTAAAACGACACTGTAAATAACAAACACCATGCTTTTTGAATACACCAATTCTATAAATGAACCCAGTTCTCGGCCATTTAAATAATTTTCAGTTTGCATGGAGCAATGCCAGTGATCTCGCCTTGTCTCGTGCCATTGTAAAAACATTCCTTGACACGATGTAGTGGAGGGTTTATAATGAAAACCATTTGACCCAGAGGAACAGTGATGGTATGGGGCCATCCAATAGCAGAAACCACTCAAGGCATATAAACAGCACTTTGGGATTACTAAGACATTAGCGTGTGGGGGTCAGGAATGCCCATAAAACAACACACTTTCCACTGAGGAATTTAATTTCATTGATTGGTCATTGTATGAAGTCATGGCCATTAGGTTTTTATTATTGTTTCATTTTCAAGGGGGGAGTTGAATATTACCACAGAGGTTTCCACTAGGTTAAAAAATGCAGGCTTTTGGTTAAATGATTCTTTGAGGAAAGCGGTTAGAGTACTGACTTCAGGACAACGCTGGCCTGAAACTGCTACCTGTCATTATTAGATGTCTGCTATGTCCCCCAGTATTATCAGCTTAGAATATGCACCTATTCTCTGACCCAGACAGAGGATTAGAGGATGTTTGCAGGACTTCAGGCCATGCAAAGGGCAGCCGACTGCTGTATCTAGTGTGGACTTTGACATACATGGTAGAAAAACATGCTTTAAATAATGCTAAGTTCAACTGTTGCTTGATTATTGCTGCTGCAGAGGTTCTATGAAGCTTATAGGCCTGATGATTAAGGAGGTACCACGTTTAATAGAAGACTTCTTTATTGACAAAGGCAGCAGATAAGATTTATTTCATGTTCACGGCATAGTACTTGAAGTCACGTTAACACTGCAAGTGACTTCATTGCATACGCAGGACTTTCCTCTAAATGGATATCAGGATTTCCAGTCAATGAGCTTATCTAAGAACACAAATCAGTTCAATAAGGTCAGAAGTATGTGGGGACCTAGCGGCCAGCTGTTGAGAAATCAAAAGTTTTTTTTTCTGCTATTAACTTGGATTGTGATCTGCAGTCAGGGCCATTTCAGAATTTGTGGTCTTTTTGCTGCGTCCCTCAAAAGACCTTCATTTGGTCTTGTTTTTAAGAGTGTTAAGAACCTTGAGTATAGTGGGCTCCTCTATATTTTCATGTGTATACGTTCAGAGATTAGAAATCATTACTGAATTGATCCCTTGGTGGTAAAGGGTTTAATTGGTGGGGTTATGATGTTTGTGATGCCATTTCTGGGGGCAGTTGCAGACTTACAATTATTAGAGTTTGCTAGAGTGCAAAAATGTACTCTTTGTGAGTGGGAATGGGATTACTGGTAAACTGGGAAAGCCACTAAAGTTGTGGGTGAATACTGTGTTGTAGTTTCCATCATTTTCCAACAGTAATGATTGTAATTATCAGTAGTAACTACTGGCCATTAGAGATTGTTAGCCCTGTCAAGAGGAGAAAATGTCCAAACATTTGTGGAGACTCACATCCATTGCTGACACAGATGTGCAAGTGCACACCCACAGACGTGTTTAGTCCCTGTAGAGAAGTATCACCAATAGAACAGGACTCTCTGGAGCAGATAAACATGCCTAATCTCTGGCATGAGTATGAAGCCCCCCAGCACTGAACTGTGGAGCAGTGGAACTGTGTTTTCTGGAATGAAGGGGCTCTGTCCAATACTTTTTGCGACGAGTTGGGGCTAAGGTGTGGTAGTAAACTTTCAACATCCTGACCTTGCTAATGCTCTTGTTGCTGAATGCAATCAAATCCTTACAGCAGTCCTCAAAAACTAGTAGCAAGCCTTCCCTGCACAGTAGAGACAGTAGCAGGATACACTTGTCTCTATACCCTTGATTTCAGAAGAAAGAGTGAATGGGCAGGTGTCCAAATACCTTTGTCAATATAGTATATAAACCAAACTATTAGCTTATGCTTGTTATTGGGTTTTTTTTTTTTTGACACTTTGACAATAAAGGTGTCTCTCTTTGGAAAGTCTTTAAGAGGCTTTAAGAAGGGTTATTCTACCTGTGTTTTGTATTTGTTGATTTTTGCTATTAAACAGACTAGACTAGTCTAGGCTTTTACACTGATCAACCACAACATTAGCACCACCTGCCTATTATTAAATAGGCCCCCCTTGTGCTGCCACAACAGATCTGATCCTTTGAGGCATGTACTGTGCCCATGACCCGGTCACCCAGTTCACCGGTTATTCCTGAACTACTTTTGGTGGGTACTGACCACAGCATACCAGACAAACCACAAGACCTTATATTTTGGAGTTGCTCTGACCCAGTCGTCTAGCCATCACAATTCGTCTATGTCAAACACTGGACTTGGACTGTCACCAATCTCATCTTGGGGCAAAAGTCATTCAGGAGCAAGAAACCACAGTTGTAATATTGATTTCATATATATAAATCATCAGCATTGGATGTTGAAGGTGTAACAATAACGATTGTATGTGTTCATTATAACAGAGTTGTAACATATCCTACACACTGATGGTTTGGCTTTTAAAACTGAACTGTTTCAACGTCTGCTACATCAGACCAATAAAAAAGTACCTAGATTTAAAGATACCTAAAATTAACAAAGACTTTCCTGCTAACATGGTCAATTTACTTTGAATGGTCCATTGTAGATGCACTGTAGATGATTACCTGGCATGCATCTAATAGTCTCTTAAATGCAACTGAACTGAAGTTGAAATGATTGCCTGTTGAATGCAACCCTACACTTAACCCTTTACCCTAAACTTATGCTTTTAGGGTTAGGTTATGGTTAGATTTAGGGTTAGGATTTAGGGTTGATGCAAGGTTAAGGTATAGGGTATAGGATTCCATAAAGAACCATTTACATTGAGCTTTAGTTGAATGTTGGTTGAGTGTTAGGTGAGCATCAACGAGGCATCTATAATGGACCATCCAAATAGGGTTACCCTTCCCCCCTGAAATTGATAAAGCATTTTAGCTTCCCACACTACCCTGAGAAGATGCATCTAGATATTTTGTTTCAATAATCCCAATAATTTATTAGAATTGTTACACCCCTACTGAGTGCCCAGCATTTAAGCCGTCCCAGTTCATAGGGAGTTCGTACAGCTGTGCTTCAGAGAAGAGCTACACTAATCTCAGTGTTCTGAGAGTTTTCTGCTGTAATACCAACAGATCTTTAATAGCAGAATAATGTTTTGTTTAATACTGACCACACACACACACACACACAGATTGGCATGAACTGTATTTACATTTTTTAGACAAGCAACTGATTTACAACTAGATTTCCGGTGTTCAGACTATTGTTTAGACAGTGTTCACAAAAGTGCCTTGGATGACTAAGACTTCCAAAATTGGATCTGAAGACAGATAAAGGGAGGGGTTGGAGGTGTCTCTCTGTGTTTGGAAATTAGATAAAAAACCCAAGTGATTTCATTTCCCCAGTCAGATCCTAAGTACACCCACTCAGGGAACAGTAGACTCTGTGTGTTCTTACTTATCGAAGCATCACTGTGGTGGAGCCGAAACAATGCCGTGCTGTGGCTCACTTCGTCCTTCAAGGGTGCGACAGCTTGCCCTGTAATACTAAACAAACAACAACAGCGCACTGCCATAGAAACAGAGCTGACAGCGGAAAGACGACCGAAAGGAATACAGCATTCCAAAATAAAGAAGTGTATAAGCAGCAACTTATGCATCAAGTACACTCATCATGGACTTGAACGTCATGGCAATATATTTTTTTAGACTTTTTTTATGGGGCACAATGTGTGTATAACTTTCTTTAAATATAAAAAAACATACAGGCTCAACAATATACATTCACACACTTTATTAATAAAGTTTATTAATTCAGTGGTGCTGAAAGTTCCAAAATGTCTTTTAACTTGCCAAGGCCAAGGCCTCTTATCCTTCTGTTAGTGATCCTGGTTGACTATGGCTGGTAGCTTCTCTAAAAACTAAAAAAAATAATTGGACTGACCAAAGAGCACAGTTTCAAAACAACTGCAGATCCAAAGATCATTAGCCCAAACATAAGTTTTTGCCAAGGTATGA
Organism: Salminus brasiliensis; assembly: GCF_030463535.1. Classification (NCBI taxonomy): domain Eukaryota; kingdom Metazoa; phylum Chordata; class Actinopteri; order Characiformes; family Bryconidae; genus Salminus; species Salminus brasiliensis. The sequence continues at coordinate 48,480,890 of NC_132879.1, forward strand.
ATTTTTGATTAAGAGGTGTAGCCACGTTGCCTGGAATGAGACCCAAACTGTCACCCTCAAATTGGTTTGGATGATTAGGAACAACCCAAGAACCACCAATGCACAGGCCTGATATGAAATGGAAGCTGCTGGAACCTCAAATATGTGGACTTCGCTTAAAAGTCAGGTCTGTGCCCGGAAACCAACAAATTTAACAGAACTCTGATTTCTGCCAAGAAGCCTCGTCCAATATTCACCCAGAAAAAAGCTTGTTGATGGCTACCAAAATCATCTGGTCCCCCAAGAGATATTTGTTAGGGAGAGAAGAAGTGTTCATTATTAAAATATCTAAAAATGGAAGTCAATGTAAAATAGCTAGATAAGATAATTAAAAGTAATTTAGAGCATTTCTATTTGTCTATTCATCCAGAATTATTTACACAGTGTACAGAACAGCTACAGGGCTCAAATGATGGGGAACATTAAAATTGGCCAAAAATGGAGATACATATTTTTCATTAGACAGCAGTGATATGTAAATATATATGTTATAGATACATTTATTACATGGTATTAATACTGTTAATACAGTATTTAAAGCTCCCAGAGGACTATGTGTGAAAGAACTCCACTGTCTCTGTTGTGACAAAATCTCATATCCCAACACTGGCAGTAGTTAGTAAGCAGAGAAGTTATTTTGGAACATGTCTATTGGTCTTTTCATGATGAAATCGTAATTATTTTGCAATAACAATATGCAATACATTCTAAAAAAAATTATAGGCCTCTGCATTAGATGTAAGTATGACTGTTTACAAGAAAGAACACTGACATCATTGTGCTGGTGTGTCACTGAGACGGGCAGATAAGATCAGTAAAGAACGTAATGGTCTTAGTGAACTTAGTGTGTGAAACAGGTTGAACTGGTACAGCTTCAAGTGGACTGGAAAACCTTGATCATGACTAATTGTTGCCTCAGATGTTAGTTTACGTGGATGAAACACATTCTAAAAGATAAGAAATCAAAGGAAAGAACTTTTTATGTAAGTCAATATAACAAGATGCCAATCCAGTACATTTATCAAGCGTCTCTACTGGTCACACTCTACAGGTTTCAGCTCATTTGTAGGTGTACCTGGCTGTTTCATTATTGGTGGGAACATTTTGTTAACACTGAGGATGAAGCTACATTATATGGACAAAAATATTGGGAGACCTGCCCATTTATTGTTTCTTTCCAAAATCAAAGGCATTCAAATAGCTTATACTGCTTTTGTTGGAGTAACTGTCTCTACTGCCCAGGGAAAAAGGCTTTCTACTAACTAGATAGATGGAGCACTGCTGTAAGGATTTGATTGCATTCAGTGTCAAGAACATTAGTGAGGTCAGGATGTTGGATGGATCACCACCTCACCTCATCCTCAACTCATCCCAAAAGTATTGGATGGAGCACCACCATCATTCCAGAGAACACAGTTCCACTGCTCCACAGCTCAGTGCTGGAGGGCTTTATACCCCTCTAGCCCACGCCTAGCATTAAGCATGGTGCCAATAGGTTTATGTTTATCTGTCCAGAGAGTCTTATTCTATTGGCAATACATTTCTACATGCATTAGAAATGCTGTGTGTGCGTGCACGCATCTCCTCATCAATGGATGCATCTTACAGTAGCTGATTGCATTCATTAAAAGGGGTGTCCACAAACATTTGGACATATAGTGTGTAGTGAACAACAACAGTGAACTTCCACTTCGTTGGAGAAGATTCTTAACGTTCCTAACAGAGTTACAAGCTTTTGTCCAATCCAGGGTTTGTTGAGTTGCAGACCCCAGTCCTAAACCATCTCTTATCGCTCAGACAATCTTGGCAGGGCAGTCGTAGCATCAGGCTATAGGAAGTACTTCAAAGAATTATTCCCTCTAGCAATCTACTGTAGTGCTCAAAACACAACGCTCTTGGAGCCCAGCTGCGGCAGCAACAGCTGGTGAGTGTGTTACGGTGATCACAGTCAAAACAAGGCTCTTGGAGTGAACCTGACAGGAAGCCCCTGATTAAAGCACTTCCTGTCTGGCTGAGCGACGTGGCGGCTGCATTGCGGTGTCGGTTTTCTCCTGCTGCTGTGTAGCCACTCCGTCTGATTCCCTCCCTCTCCAGCGTGCTTTATTACTGTATTCTGGACGCAAATTCTCTGACCACAAAACACTGCTAATCAAGAAATCAAGAGACAAGGCCAGACTGTGTTCTGGCGAGAAACGACTACGACCTCCCCACTGCTGAAGGCCGTTCAGATTTGACTCTGCAGGCACATAAATTCTACAGAGGCCTCACTGCAGAGGCACTTTTTTGCATTGGCTGTATATAGACTGTGTGTACACTGCAAGTCAAAAGTTCGGGGACACCTTACTTTTTACACTGTTCTCAGTACTTATAAGCATGCTTGTCGGCCTGTAATCGTCACATTTGAGAGACCAAGAAGGTTTATTTTGAGGCAGAAATGTGTGACAATATTAAATTAGGGGTATGATTAGGGTTGCCTCTATACCAAAATTATAGCAATAATAAGCGAAGTATCCCGATGCTTGATAACAAATACAAAACCTAATTTTTTTTTTTTTTACATTTTTAATTGATGGCCTTTATTTATTCAATCAATGTTTATCTTTTCTGTCAATGCAGAGCATTTAAAATGCAGTAAAAATGAACTGCTATTAATAAAGTAAATAAAAGTAAATGAAAGCATTGAAGGAAAGTTGAACGGAAAGACTAAAAAAGTATTGAAATGTTAACGTGGTGTGCTAAACCATTAACAAAAACTCTCCACAGCAGATTTTCCATCATAGTGAAGAACCATTCAACCAGGCAGTGAATTCTTTGAGTTGTCATAGATCCACATACACTTAATGGACAAAAGTATTGGGTCACCTGCAAATTCTGAAATAATGGTATTTAAAAAGGTTTTATCCTGCTGATGTTGGAGTAACTGTCTCCACTGTCCAGGGAGAAGCCTTTGTACTAGATTTTAGATCGGGATGCTGGATGATCACCACCCCACCTTATCCCCAACTCCCCAACTCATCTCAAAAGTATTGGATGAAGCACCAACCATCATTCCAGAGAACACAGTCTCACTGCTCTACAGCTCAATGCTTGGGGACTTTGTATTCCTCTAGCCCACATCTGCCATTAGTCATTGTGCCAACAGGTTCATATTTATCTGCTCCAGAGAGTCCTATTCTATAGGCAGTACTACTCTACAGGGACTAGACAAGCTGTGTGTGTGCATTTACACATTTATGTCAGCAATGGGTGTGACTTAAAGTAACTGAATGCGTTTATTAGATGCAGACAACTGTTGATAGTGTGGATTTTAGCATTTCAGGGGATCATTTTTTTTGTAAAAATAGAAACAGACCCCAGTCCCTGTAGACCAGGGGTGGGAAATGGTGGTCAGAGTCAGTTTGCTAATTTCCCTGTACTAACAGACCTAATAAACCAGGCAAATAACAGGCGATTAATTAGGTGGAAAAGGCACAAAACTGGGCAAGAACCTGGATCTCCAGGATCGGAATTGCCCACCCCTGCTTTATACTGATATTTTTTAATCCTGTATTTTTTATTCTATGAATAGATCATAAGCATTACAGTCGTTCCGTGATTCCACCAAAGTACATTATCCCACCTCCCCATTTAAAACTAATCCCACTCAAATAGTGCTAAAGGACTAAAAAACACAAAGTGCCCCCAAAATGCCCCCCCCCTTGACTGCTTGTGTTCCAGTAAACACCCATTCACTATTTACCACATCACCTCAGCTCTAGAGGAGACTACTTGTGCGTGTGAAAGCCCATCCATGACTTAAAGTTCTGTGACTCTGTTGCAGGAGTCTAATAGCTAGTTCTTCTCTGTGTCTAAGTTTGGACAGCTGTCCTCGTCTTCAACTTTGAGTCATGGCCAAATCAGGGACAGATGCGCTCATGCTGACAGTGATGAAACATCTAGCCTGCCTTGCCGGAACCTCCTCTTGCTACATTTTCACCAGAGGTAAGCCCATGCTGTCATCACCACTACCTTATTATGACCTTCTCTGTATCTTCTCCACCTATAATTAGCCCTGTAGAAAGCCTTTTAAGGAGAGTGAGCCTAATGGATAGAAAATAAGAGAGAAAGAAAGACAGAGAGAAAGAGAGAGAGAGAAAGAAAGACAGAGAAAGAGAGAGAGAGAAGGAGAGAGAGAGAGAGAGAGAGAGAGAGAGAGAGAGATTTGGCCTAGACACATGATTTACAGTCAGCCTAAACTTTGCCTTTGCTGTGGAAGGTTGTGTTTATGCTTGTGAAACTGGGAAAAGACCAAGGCCTATGTGTCCAAACTGGACTACTGCACAGGCTAGCTTTATTTCAGGTAGTTTGTTTGGGACACTATGACTCTATGAACAGTCCATGAGTCTCGGCGGGGCAAGAGAGAGATGTTGTAACTGTGATTTTTAATTTCTTTATTTATCTTGTAATTAAAATTAGGTCATGGCAGGACATGTGGGTCTTTATTACACAACTGTGCCTGATGCTCTAGTGGGTTGTGGGAGTTCTGTACAGTAGATCCAGGTTCTGGGGCAATATTATCTGCTGCAAATGTGGCGAGATTGTCGCAGTAGTGTGGAAAATTTGGAATTACACTCTTCTGTGACTGTAATCTGGCTGCTGGGCATTCACATGCCACTTTTAGCCTGTGTCTGGCCAAATAGGCCTCTGAATAAACAGAGGTTATGTCATAAGTGTACTCTTTTAGGACCTCAGTGAGAACAATGGGCCACATTGGGAGTTTAGATTGTGTGCTCTTTGCTGTTGCTTCGGCATGACATCATAGCAGGAAAAATGTGTTCCCTGATCACCTGACTTTTTTTTTTATCTTAATGGACTTCCCCCTACTATCTTACTCTCTCTCCTTCACGTATACACACTCATACACTATGTCTCTCTCTCTAACACTGCTGCATCGCAGAATCTTTCCGCTGTCTAGCTCTCAACAATCAGTGGTTTCTACTTGACTTTGGCCATTTGCCAAAGTGGGCGCCTTCAACACATAGTAGCTTATAGAGTTTGCCACATTTGGTGCGTCACTGAAGACAAAGGCGTAGAACAGAACCGGTTTTATGACTGAAGGGACAGGCTGGTGTTTTCGTCGCAACTGATTATCTGAGGCACATTAGGATTTCCCAAAGAGGAACCATTCATAAAAAGGCAGGCGACTCGTATCTGAAGCCCGCATTGCTGTCTGGGGGCTGGAGTTTATTTTGCAGTTAAACTGATTAGCTCTTTGTCCTTTGATAGCAGGGTGCAAGAAACAGGTTGAGTGTTGGTTTCAGGCTTACCTCAGTGTTAAAATACTGATAAGCTGGGGAGTACACAGATGTTCAGGCCTAAATGGGTTTCACACGTAGTGGTCAAACTTGTTTTAACTGCCAAGGCCCATTGTGCCCTTGTGTGTGAGGTTAAGTGTGTTTTAAAAATATGACTTTTCGTATAAGGCATGAGCTAAAATCTTAGCTATTATATAGAGATGATGCAAATAACGTTGTTTATCTTGGTAAAACAGCATGTGTGAAAGTCTGGGATAAGATGAGATCATAACTGCACAGTTGGTTCCTGAGGTTGATGTGCTGGGTGTGAAAGGAATGAACAGAGACTTGCTCCTGGTCAGCAGTGGTCTGCAGAGGGACAAAGCACAGGTTGGCGACTGGGTGTTCAAGACACTCAAGGGCGCTCAAGGCACACTGATTCACAACAGGGTAACAGAAGCAATCGTGTCTGGTCTCAACCGACAGGAATTTGTCCTTTTGGCCAATGTTCCAGATCTCAAACTTATTAAGCATCTGTGGGATATACAGGAAAAACAAGTCCAATCCATGGAGGCAACTGAGGCAGTTTCTATAATGCATCGTCAGAGGTCTTGTAGAGTCCATATCTCGGAAGATCACATTAGGTATTATGTTTTGGCTCATCAGCGTATTTCTCTGCTGTAAATAGAGCTTGTGCCAGTCAGGCTTGTGCCCGCAGTATCAATAAGGCTTTAATGTCAAGCTAAAAAATTCGCTTTTTTTTGCTTTAAGCCTTTTAGGGATGCAAATTCAGTTCTGTATGAAATCTGGCTCAGAATCTATCACAGTAAACATGCACATGTCTCTAATCTCTAGAAGAAAAAAATGGGTGCACGGTGTCTTCACTGCAGTCTCTAAACATAGACCTCTTTTCCACTGCAGGGCCGACTGGTTCAGAGCCTGGTTTTCTCAGCACAGTTAGCTGAGAGAACTGTTTACTGACAGAGGGATCCACTCACTGGCTCCACCTTTATATCACCTTTGTGCTGCAAGAACCAGGGTCTACCTAAACTGGCCGAGGCCGTATCTTACTATGAGGCTAATGTAGCACAACAATCTATAAGATGGCCTCCATGGCGTAGTTTGAGATGAGTGTGATTTATGCATGCAGATTACACAATGTTAGCATTATGGCTTCAGTAAGTTAGGCAGCGTTAGCTAGAGTTAGCTAGCTACATTAGCCTTTTACTTGTAGTACAAGACTAAAGAACATAATCATTGCATAAGTATTATGATATGCTGCACACTTCCTGGTCCTGATTTAGCAACACAGCAAATAGAAAAAGACACCGCAACCAGTCTAAAGGGTCCGCATCAGTGTGGAATGGTACTTATCTCTTCAGCTACACCATGGCCTCTTTTCCTGCAGTGGACCATATAAAACCAAGGCCTGTACTAAAAAATGCTTGAAGGACCCCATTTTTTAAAAAGATGTAGATGATCATGGCTATGTACAAGATCCAGGCCTCAACTCCACTAAAAACAATGGATATTGCATATCAAAAGTTCCTGTAAAGCCCTAGACCTTTAGCATTAGGGATATCCAATGGTTCTTTAGTACAGACAGGACTTCCTTATGTATGGTACCTCTTCATAATGATGGAAAACATGTAAAGAACCTTTTAAAAATGGTTGTATATAGCACTGAAACAGGTTGAAGGAGGATACTTATGCTCTTCTGCAATACTAAACAGGACCCTGGATTTTAAACCTAGGCCATTTTCTACTCTGTCCTTAGAGCTACATTACTGACAGGAAGTGAGAAGGTGGGGGTCTGTCACTGAACAAAGAGTGTATACCATCTTTTCACACACAAACACACGTGCACACACACACACACAGTGTGAGGGGAACAGATGAACACTTTCAAGCATTCATTGAAGGCTCATGCAAAATACACATTCAAATGTATTGAAATCTCCTGAGCAGAATAACTGAGCTTTTTTGTAAAGGGGAGGGGGCCTGTTTACTAAGCCTATCCATTCACACGTGTCTCTTTCTCACATGGGTGACCTGAGCAGAAACACAAAGGCTTCAGGGCCTGCAGCTTTATGCCATGCTGTCATCAGTAACTCAACACGACTGCCGGTGACACTAAGCTGCCTGTGAAAATCAACATGTTTGTCTTTGTGAGCATGTGTGTGTGTGTGTGTGTGTGTGTGTGTGTGTGCCCTGTGTGTTTGTGAGTGTGAGTGTGTGTGTATGGTATACTGGGTAAATGTAATGATGTACCGTGTTCATCAAAAGTTTGGGAACTGATTTAGATACAATACAAAAACCACTGAGCATTCTTTATTTTGAGTACTTCTACATTTCAAATCCTACACTACATGTCCAAATGTTTGTGGACGCCCTTTCTAATGATGCGTTCAGCTACTTTAAGTTGCACCCATTGCTAACACATATGTGCAAATGAACACCTTTGGCTTGTCTAGTCCCTGTAGAGATCTGTTCAGAATAGGACTCTCTGACATGGGCTGGAGGGGTATAAAGCCCTCTGTGGAGCAGTGGAACTGTGTATGGTGCTCCATTTAGTTATTTTAGGATGAGTTGGGAGGAGTTGGAGATGAGCTAGGGCAGTGATCATCCAACATCCTGACCTCACTAAGGAGCTTGTACATGTTCTTGACAACAGCACGGAAAATGTTTACTATATATCATACTATATTCAGTATTATAATATACTAATATGAAGTATTAGTGCACAACGTTTGTATATTACCAACACTAGTGCATATATTTTTCTCAATGCACTGAAAAGCAACAGTAAAAATCTAATAGTGCATATGGAGACAAGGTAAAAAGGTATGTCCACAAGCAGTGTAGAGGCTTGTGTATATGTGGGTTGATTCTTCAGTGAGAAGAAGAGATGAATGATGGCTTTCACATGTGTATGCAGGTCTTAGGTTTCCCTGCTTTGTTTAGCAAAGTTCTCTAAGTGAGTGCAAGTGCTGTTGGGCTGTAATGGATCCTGTGTGTAAGCACAGACAAACCAGAACCCCACAATGAGACATATGCGTGTGTGGGATAGAGAGAGAAGCAGAGCTCATATTTCTGTGTGAGTGTGGATGTTTTTGGGTCCAGTTGCTGTCTATGTCAACAACATATGCAACTGGGTAAACAGCAAGGATGGCACTGAGTATCAGTGCCAGTGGGCCGGTACCAGTACAGAATGCTGGATGTTGGGAGAAATCCAATCTGCTTTCTTGAACATATGGTCCAATTTGATCCAGTCACTACCTAGAACCCACGTGAATCAACATTCTGCCAATTACACACTAATAACACATACATTTAATGTAATGATTAAATGAAAGCCCCTAAACTAAATCTGAGTTTTCTTTTTAATAAAGTTCATCTGGCTCACAGTATGTCCTATGAAAATCTTCCTAAAGTCTAATACATGTCTGCTGTATTTCACCAGTATTGCTCTTCTCTCAATGTGGAATGGGTGGTCCCAAAACTGGGTCATGTTTACATCAGCACAATGAACAATCTGGAAAGACAGAGCCAAAGCTAAAACTTTATGCAGTTTGCACATAGTCTGCTATTATTAGATGACCTTTTAAAACGTATTATGTTTAATTAATCAGCCAAGCTCCCAGTATCAGTTTGGGTCTCGGAAAGGAACGCCTGGAACTAGGTGAGAAAAATTTAGGAAAAATGGTGTAGTTTCCTTTTTCCTATGGGAACCACTCATACAGCAGCACCCACTGAGATATGGCTTCAGCCTGTGAGGTCACCCACACGGCCTCACACACACCAACAAAGCGCTTAATCTCCATTCGCCGCAGTCACACACACAGAGTGATGATGTCACTCACCTGCGGTGAGTGTTTGCATGCACAAAAGCCCCCTTTGTACTTCTGCAAACACACACTCACTCCACATTCACGTGAGACGCCGAGTCTGAATAGAGCGGCGCTCAAACCCAAATCTCTCTCTTTATTAGCTAACAAGGCTCTTCAGTGTACTTTACACCCAGCGGTGTTAGCTCTTATTAAGCGCTAATGCAGTTCAAACAGGACGAGTGTTTGGTATGACCAAGCCTCTTTTTACACCCTTTCATAAAGCATAATGTGCCTCACCTGCTTCCTACCTACATCCTGTTTACGTGCCACCCCAGGCATGTCCGGATCGACAGTCAATGTATTGCTCTGACTTTAAGTTGTACGGCCTTGGGTAATTTCTTTCTGATACCACACTCTCGCTCTCCCCTTCACTGTAAACACTTTCTTTTTATGAGTTATGAACGATCACTTTCTTGGTGTTTGTCAGTCTGAGTCATGTACGCATACACTCTATATCACGCAATCACCGCACCTTTAACCCAGTTCACAGCCAGCTAAACTTTTAACCAGAGGCCTGGGTCCAGAGAAGGCGAGAAGCTCAGTATAACTCTTAATCTAACCTTATCACCTTTAAGCATGTTTGCAGTTTGACTACTGCATTAGGCACAATGTGCTGCCATGCAAACTGACGACCACGTCATGCTATAGGAATTATGATGGAGTGATTCAGTCCTTGTTTGCTTAGTGAGTTTGCAAGTCACTCTTGGAATTCTCTGAAACCTGATTTCTTTGATCTCAGTCTAGGTTTACACTGCAGGCCAATTAACACCGAAAGCTGTGTTTTGGAAATGGCCTTTTTGTCATAATCAGTAAAAGCGGTTGCTTAGGACCTCCAAGCCTCAGGGGCCCCTGCAAGTAGCTGATTTGTTTTCCATTTGGAGCCAGTCATGATGCTGGCAGGAAAATTACCTCAACCACCATTGATGGCTGGGCTTCTCTGTTATCTTGCTATTAGACAGCAAGTGAACATTGAGTTCTTGTCAAAAGAGAAACATAAGCAAGCTGACAAGATCCCAAATGTAACGGCAAGACGACTAGGTCAGAGCTTGTCCAAAACATCAGGCAACTCGTATGCAGTTTTTTCTGGTATGCAGTGGTCAGTATCTACAAAAAGTTTTCCAAGAAAGGATGACTGGTGAACTGGCGACAGGGTCATGGGCACCTAAGGCTCACTGATGCGATCCATGGAGGCCCCATCTCACAACCTACAGGACCTAAAGGATATGCTGCTAATGTCTTGGTATCAGATTTTAAGTCTGTGACTCAATGTGGGGGATTGTCATGTGGGGGATCTACGCATACACTGTATGTCCAGTACATGCAATCAGATCCTCACAGCAATGCTCCAAAATGTAGTAAAAAAACCTTTCCTGGACAGTGGAGACAGTTACAAATGTGTCCCAATACTTTTGACCATGTAGTGTGTATATAGTGTATATTTAAAAATATATATACATAAATATTATTTTACTATGTTGTTTGAGATTTAAAATTGTAAACATGCTATGATCTGAGGAAAAGAAGAGTGGATATTCTTGCAAGACGTGAATACAGAATGAAACTGCATTAAAGCAACATCATGTAACATGTTCACCTTAAAATTGCAGCTTCAAAAATCATCTTGATGCTTCACTCACCTGTAATAGGGAGAGTAGCGTTCCACACTGCTATCTGCACTGTGTAACTTTGGTAAAGCGAGTAGGACAACACTCATGAGAACTCTTCCTGACTGTAGGGGGAGCCCAGGAGCAAAACTTTTTAGGGTAGAACAACCTACTACATACCCATCTAGCACTTTTGCTGATGATCTTTTTATGTGAGAAAACTGGGATGGCCAAAAAAAAGCTTCATTCTGAGGACAATGAACCAGTTTGTGTAAATTTGCAGGTATGCTTTGAATCACTAATTTGCTGGATGATCTAACTGCAGTCGTCTTAGGCTCCTCACAGGTGCAGCCAAGTTTTAATGTAACATTTCCTGGTGTTGGATGGAGTCTATAATGCTATGTGCACTAACAAGATTGCCAGGGCCTTTGGAATTAAAACAAGCTGACAACATAGTACCTCACAATTTATAGTTCAAACAGCGGCTTTCTTACAGCAAGCCCTCCAAAATGTTTGTTGGCACAGAGGTGGTGTATCACAGCTCCAGTTGTTTGAAACGTCTAAATCATTTCTTTAATACATTGATATTTCCAGATGTGATGCCATTTTATAGACTTTTATTTGTGCATTCTTTGATCTTACCCAAGTTCATTGGTGCTGGGTGTTTGGCCAGCTGGTATTTGGCCTCCCCCCAGTATACACTATGCTTCAAACTGTTTATGAGCACCTGCCCATCCAGTGTTTCTTTAAGGTTAAGGCTATTAATGGGGGAGTCTGTTCTTCCTTGCTGAAATGACAATTTCTACTCCTCTGGGAAGGCTTTACACTAGATGTTGGATCATTACTGTAAGAATTTGTTTAAAATTGATTCAGACACAAGAGCATCGGTGAGGTGCAGGTCCTGATATTGAAAGATTAGTTCTGTATCACAAACGCCACTCCAGCTTATCCCAAAGGCACTGGATGGAGCTCCAGTACTCTAGAGCAGGAGTGGGCAATTCCAGTTCTGCAGGGCTGGATTCCTGCACTTTTGCTGGTTAAGCAGACCTGATTCAACTCAAAGTCTCTCAATTGCCATGTTTAGTAGGTATGTAAGAGCAGGGAAATCAGCCAACTGTGCTGAACACCAGTTGCCCACCCCTCCTCTTGAGAATGTAGTTTCTCTCCTCTACAGCCCAATTCTAGGGGACTTTACATTCTGTCTAGGTGATGCTTAGCATTGTCAATGGGCATATTGACCTTGCAGCTGCTCCAGGAGATTCTGAATTAGAAGGAGCGTCTGAATACCCTTGGACACGTAGTGTATTTCTACACCAGTAAAACAGAATGTTATACACAGACACTTCCAGAAAAGTCCTTAAGGTTTAGGTGTTCTAAAATGTGTTACATTTGAATGGGAAATGGGAAGTTGGTGGTGCCTAAAGCTCTGCCTTTTTTCAAACTAACATCCTATAAATTTGCATCTCTAATTTGCCATTTCCCCAGTTTCTCCCTGTTCCTTAGTCCTGACTTTCAGTCCTTACTCTGTTCCTCAAGGGGGGGGGGGGGCTTCCGGCCTTCTAGCTCAAAACAGAAGCCATCTTGAACTCCAGCCCTGAGTTCTGGGCTGTCTCTCTATCTACAGTCTTCTACAGTCTCTTCTCATATTCTCAGACTACATGTTGAAGGCATGGTCCAAACTAACAGCATCTACCCAGACATGCATCCGTCTGTACATGTCAGTTGAATACATATTCTCATTACAAACATTTCCAGGGCTGCTGATAATTGTGGTGGGTCATTGCCTTTTATGTTCATCTTTATCCAGGGTGGCAGTAATTCTGGACGGTACTGCAGTGCCATAGTGGTGCGCTAATGGACTGTTTGTGGTTAGCCCTCAGCAAGGTCATATTTGTTATGGTTTCATCAGGGTAAAATGGAGAGGCATCATTCTATTTGTGTGTGAGTGTGTGTGTGTGTATGTGAAGAGCTTATCCAGACACCATGACACATTCATACCCAGCTCATAGTAAAAGCCCTGATTTGGAATATAGTGGAGTGTAGTGGGCTACAGGGCCAGCGCTGATGGATGAGACGGAGTGTTAGTGCCTCTCCACGTGAAAGCAAGGGCTTGGATGTGGAGACAGGTCTGTTTAGACCAAAGTATGGCTCGCTCTGTGGGCCACTTTATGACTGATTGGAATTCCAGTGATGTCATGACAGTATTCATCGATATGATCTCATGATGAAGTTAAATAAAGCATTTGCTGATGTTCAGCAGATGAAAACACGTGGTGCAGCCCTGTAATAGAAAACCTCCTGCATAAGTTAGCTTCCCTCATGTCCAGTTTTAGTTAGACAAAACAAGCAGCACAGACACATCACTGTTATATTAATATAGGCCTATCCTGGCGTGCTTCAGTGGGGTGTTTTTAAAGTAGCTGTCCCTCTGGAGGGATGAAATTTCATGCTATTGCAGAGTTTGAGGTGAATCTGCAGATATAGTACATGGTGTTACATTACAGGGTCATGCAAAAATGCAAATACTGCAAACCAAAACAGCTAAAAAAAGTAAGGCATTAAAATAAATTGTACAGAACATGTGGAAGATGTGAACATGGATAAATGTATGTTAACTGAATTAGGATTAGATGTAATTATGTGGTACAATACTGTCAACACAAGACTTTGTTACTGATTACTCAAAGACAACATTGTGTTGAGTCGTAATTCTGTATTTTTTTATGTTTTTAGAATCCAAAAGCCAATTGACCGTAATGTAGTTTAACCCCTTAATGCAGACAGGCTTAGTACACACTAAGGTGTTTTACATGTGAATACACACTACAGTAACTACAGGGACATTCGTACAAATTGGTGGTGCTATTCTTTGGTAATAGAAGTTTGTAATAACACCGGCGGTCCATAGGCTCATGGGCCATGACATGGTTAATAAACATAAACAACATGTTTTTCACAACTCTTTATCTTTATAGTTAACAGGTTCAATAGCTGTTAACAGTACAGTGTAAAGTTAAAAAGCATAATTTAAAATGATAAGGCTACATATTACAGAGCTGTTTTTAAGCTCACTCAACTCAAACTCTCTTAGTTAAGCCAAATAGCATCCTAATTCAGCTTTGGTTTTGGTGGAAAATGTTTTAATGCAGTTTAATAAGCCCATTACAACCCTGTTTCTTTGCTCCAGAATGAAACATGCTGTATTTAGGTCTGGTTTGGCCATTACACTGGTGTTAGCAACCTCTGCTGGGATGGCATGCTCACACAACATGTCTTAGGGCCATTTTTGTTTTCAGAAACGCTGCTGGAGACAAAGACAATAACCTACTTTTTTAGAAATATCTGACTACGTGTGGACGGGGCCTTAGACTCTCATAATAACTTTCCAGGTAGCATAAGCCCTGCTGCTTTGGCAGCTGCATCAAGCTGCTCCTCTCTCTCCACTATTTGGACAGCCAGCAGCATGGCATCACAGAATCAGTTTCTAGGTCGTAGAGGAAAGGAGTAGGGTTTGGGGAAAAGCAACTTGTTGGATTCTTGTTCGCAGCCCAAGAAAGTTATAAGTGTTTTTGACTTGTTGCCAAAGGATAATTTGCTATCAGGCTACACTTGGTAACTGTACTGAAATGAGCAATCTGGCAGTGTGACAATCCCTCTTACAGTTAAAAAGAAGTGGAACAAATTGAGGTGGGCCTGAATTTGAAAGTTCAACTATGGATGTTCTGCGCTGCAAGTGTTTTCACACCATGACTGTGTGTATCTTATCAAGTTGGGTCGGGGCCAATTGCTCAGAAGAGTGGAGACAGCAGAGGCTGATGACTGATCGCTGCAGGAAAAGCTCTTAAACAAAAAACTTCTGCTCCTGCCTGGTCCTGGACCTGTGTTATGAATAGCTGTGGCTTTGCTTTGCATTTATGTTTCTCCCAGGTCTGGCTGACTGTAAGGAAAGAGGGGTACAAAGTAGTGTCCTGAAATAGAGCTTTTGTATTTTTAGAGGTCCATACAGTCTATTACACCATTCATCAAGAGATGGTGTACCATGACACATGATTATCAACTAGGCCTGATGCAAATAGCGTTATGCAGGTTCACGTTTTTCTTTTAAATGCAGTAACTGCAGTGATAATCCCATTCTGTGACAGCTTTGCATCTGGGCCAGCCAAGTTGCACTGCTGGTTATAAATTGAAGAGCCCTAGCTTAGATATAGATGAGAGATATATTTTAGTGGAGACGTTTGGCTTGTGAGAATACACAGTAATCTCATTCCTTGCTAATCCAGGCCTGAATTGCTCTTGACTGCAGGATGAAAGGAGACAGTAAAAATAGCATTCTCCGCTGTTCGGTTGTTGGGCAAGATTCAAAGCCTACCTAATTATAGGGCACTTACCTGAATGTTGACCCTAGCACACTGTGAAACAGCCACCTTTTATTCCACCCCTGACAAAAAAGGACAATGATCTCCTGTCTTCCTGTCTGTCTGCGCAGCTTGTGTGATGGATCTACATCATTTGAAAGAGACTGGATCATTTTTCATTCGGTATTCAGAGCGCGGCCTGGCCTGCTAGTCCTTTCACACCTGCCATTTATCGCACACTCTTGAATCCACCCAAACAAAACACCCGTGTCCCTCCGACAGTGTTTACCCAACATAGCCTGGCCACTCACCCGAAGCCATGTTTACCCCAAACAGACCAGGAGCAAGGCTTAAAGACGGGGCCCAAAGGAGGGATAACCAAGGAAGGAGAGAGCGGAGAGAAAGCCGGGTCAGTGAGGAAGGTGGAGGGAAGGGTAAATGGGGCGTGACGTCCAAATGTGGTGTGTGCCATCTTATTGTGGTCAGCTGGGCAACTCCTGTCCCGATGCCATCCAGCCGACCAATAATGCCGCCATGGCACCATGACAAATGCCCTTGTATTGCAGTCCAACACAGAGCCACCCATGAAGCCTGGTTTATTTTACATCCGAGTTTTAAACAAGCACAGAGAGATGGTGTTTTTTTTAATCCTGGCCCACAAACAGAAACCAGAGCCTGTCAGGATGGGAGTTTTTAGACTTTGGGACTATTCCCTCTCCTCTTTCTTCCAAACCGGAGACTTCCGTACCCAAACTATGCAGAAAAAAATCCTCCGAGTTTTTAAGAATATTAGGTCTAACCACTCATTTTGCCTCAGCAACATTTTCTAACATTCCTAATCAGCTCAGAGCTCTGTTTTTACCAAACCTAATGATCTGGGTCAAACAAAGAGTACAGCCAAGGACAAAATGACTTTACCAGCCAAACCAAGTCTTGAGACCAGTGGCACTCAAATGACCCTGTCCATGCTTTGCTCACAAATGCATTCTATTGTAGCTATGTCTGTCAGACTGGACACAATTTACAAGATCCATTCAGCCTAATTGGAACAACAACATTTATGTCAAAATGAATTACAAATGCTATTTATTTTGTATGCATGTTAAGATAGACTGGGTGCATTTTTAGAATGTATCCTTAAAATGAGGTTCTTTAGGGTTCTTTGGCTAAGACAATAGTTATTTTTAGAATCACAATAATATTAATGGGTCTTAATATTAATATTAATGGGGCTTGATTAAATGCTTGTTTCTTCTCTTTGATGAAAACAAACTTATTGTATATGGTTCTTTAGGGGCATTTTCACATGAATGTCTGCACCCAGGATAAATTCTGGGCTCATTTGGGGGAGAGGCTCCCACACAGAAGAATTCCATACAGACCATGGATCGATTTCAAATGTCACTTGTCTGGGCACATTTTTGCAAAATTTGGACTCAAGCAGTGAAGAAAAGTGCTTTCAGGGGTCATGGCATTTCACCTTGCAGGAACACCTGGAAACATGCAGCCATGAGACGGTTCAGCCATGCAGGTGATAAGTCGAAGCAGTCACATGACAAAATGAACCAATCACACAACCTCACAAGCGGCACCAAGAGCCGTTAATCTCCATCCCTGCAGCAGACCGCACCGGAGTCCTCTTGGAGCAAAGCTCGAAAACAGCTTTCACACTTGACCAAATGTATGTTACTTGGTTACTTGGTTGGAACTTGTGAAGCAAGCGGGCCTGGGCCCAAAAAAAGAGTCATGAAAACAACCTATATATATTTTTTAAATGTAGTCCAATATACCACCCACAAAGCACCAAGTCAAAGAAGCCTTATTCAGTACTATTCAGAATCCTCTTTGCTACGCCTACCACAACTATTAGGATTTTGCATTCTGTTGCATTGTGATTGGTCTGCACAGCCTTGTGAACACTCTTATGTGGTGCCAGTGCTTTTCCCCCACAGGTTTGGTTTGCTTGCAGCCCCATTTAAAATGCACCACACCAAAGCAGTGGTGTGTGGTAATTTTGCATGTCAGTCAAACAACCTATCCTGTCACAGTAGGTGGCTCATCACTGCAATATAGGTAATTGCTTTGGCATAGTTAAATAATGAGAGTTCAGTACATGAAAGTGATTTTCACATGCCCACCATAACTGGGAAATGTGCATGTGTCATTTGTGTAAATTTTCAACCGCCTCAAGAGAGTAACTTTAAATACTCAATGGATTCATCTTTAAGTGACAAAAATGCACAAGAACTGAGTGAAGAATAGAACTGAAGCACAATGTAGTAGATTTTCATGGGGCCAGAAATCCATGGCAGTGCCCCTGCTCATGAATGTTGTTCTGCTCACTTCACCAGAGTTACAAAGTGCTGTTAGCAGCTTGCTGAGCCTGGAGTAGCAATGATAGCAACGCTGTCCTCCCTATTACAGGTCAGTGGAGCTTCAAAATGATTTTGACAGGCATTCTAGAGGGTCCAATGTGAGTGATATACATGTTTTGTCAAAGTCGTATGCTACAGTTTCTCATTTTTTTCTACCCTTTTTTATGCTTGTCTATGAACAGAAACCAGAGCCTATTAGGAGAGGAGTTTCTTCCTGTCTGCTGGACTGGAGACTTGTGCCCTCACAATGCACAAATAATCCTCAGAGTTTTTAAGAATATAATTTCTAACCACTTATTTTATAGCTGCATCTGCGACATTTCCTAATCAGCTCAGAGCTTATTTTTTACCAGGCCAAATGAACTGGGTCAGACAAAGAGTACAGCCAAGGACAAAACTGCTTTCCTTTCAAAGTACAGGGTTCTTGGCTACGTTAAATGACAAAGTGCACCAGACTCTCTGTCAATAATCAGAAGTCTAGCTTGCATATTTTCAACCTGAATAGGTTCAAATAGGTACTAGGTTCAAATAGGTGCAACAGCATAGTGCAATTTGGTAACATAACGTTTTAAACTGGTCCAATGTGACAAGAAGTTGTGGGCCACAGTTTCTCATTAAGCTGACCTGGATTTTGCCCAACCCTGCAACAGATTATAAATGCATATATAAGAGCATCCAGCATTCTGCTTCTCTCTCTACCTCAGTCGCACAAGCATGTGGTCCTCCAGGCTTGTTAGCCTTAAAGGCTATGGTCAAACCCCTACAGTTGTGTTCAAAAGACCCTTTTGTGCAGCACAGCAGAAAGGACGTCTGTGCTCAGGAAACCTTTGAAGGGGCTTCCCGAGGTAAAGCAGCTCCCTCTGCAACTCATCTGTCATAGGCGCTATTAACACTTCATCTTTGTCCTCTGCACTCATTTTCCCACTCCCTCATTCCCCTCTGCCCTCATCTGAGTGGTTTCCTGAGGAAAGGAGGAGTGAGGCGGAGGTTTATTCGCTCTCTCGGCGCTGGCACACATTAATGAGGCTTTCAGAGGCCCAGAGCTGCTCTCAGATTACCCTGCTTCAGACTGCCACAGTGTTGGCCAGACGCTAACCTTCTGTACTAAAGTACAATAATCTCGCTCTCTTTTGAGCATGCACTCATTAAATGTGAGCGAAAGGGCAAATATATAACATCACGACACTCAGAGACGATTCCATGGCACGTGGTGTGCCATATGTATCAATATTTGAAACAAAAGCATATAAAAGGGTTTGTTTGACAGCACTCATTGGATCATTGGTTAGTGGTCAGCCACTGTGCCAAAATGTGGAAAAAGACCCAAATGATCACCCTAAGCTGAAAGGAAATTGGTTTGAATGGTCAGGAACAACCCAAGAACCACCAAGGCACAGGCCCACCACGAATTGGAAGCTACTGGAACACGTGTCGCTGACTACAGCCAAGAGAGTTTTACACCGCCATGGACTGAGAGGCCGCAATCCGAAAAAGAAGCCTTTGCCCCAAAACCGACATCTTCAAGCTCGACTAAAGATTGCAGCTTTCAACCTTCATGTCAAGGACAAAGGAAAAAGCCTTCTGGAGCAGATTAAGTTGTTTGGCCACATTAACCAGATGTATTTTTGGAGGAGTAGAGGTGAGGCATTCACTTACTGTCTGTTAAACATGGCGGTGGTAGCTATGCTATGAGGCTGTTTAGCTGCCAGTGGGACTGGTACACTGCACAAAGTGAAAGTAATATAGATGAAGGACAACTACCTCAGAAATGTTCAGCAAACCTCAAATCAGCGGAGAGGCCTGAAACTTGGATACAGGTGGGCGCTCCAACAGGACAACAAACCCAAACGTGTAATGGACAAAGCAGGCTAACATTAAGCTTTTGGAATGGCCGTCCTAAAGGCCTGACCTCAACCCTGACGAAAATATGTGGACTGTGCTTAAATGTTGGGTCTGTGAAACTCTCATCTTCCTGGAGGAGCGGTCAAATATCCTACCAGAATTCTGCCAAAAGCTCACTGATGGCCACATTTGAGGAGCAACTTGCTAAGTGACATTTAACCAAATATTAAATGTACTGTATAAAACAATTAAAACATATGGGTCAAATCCATGTTAGGTAACCTAATCCGGTTAGGTTCAAATGCATATTATTTACATTTAAATATTGTATTACTGTGCTGTATTGTGTAACTGCTACTGGCAGCTAAATTTTTTTAAAGTATCTATCTATCTATCTATCTATCTATCTAAATCCATGTTTTTTTCCTAATAAATATACTGTAACTGATTCGTCACTTTACTACATGCTTTATTCTGTCATCGCCGGGCCAAGACTGTAGTGTTGTTCAGATCTCATTGTGGGGTCATGACCTCTTACAGTTTTTGTGTTAGTTTGCTATACCTGTATGACTCACCCCTACTCGGTGCCCTAACAGTAATAAGAGTGTTTAATAAGAGCAATTACAGTTGAATGGGTTTTTTAGGTTGCCAGACCTGAACTGCAGGAATGTCAAGCACAATGGCATAGTGGCGCGATGACATGACTGATCAGCTACCCACTACACTGAGCTAAAGAATAATTGCCTGCTATCGGACGCCAAGTTCACCTTGGCCATTTCTGGTCATCAACACCAGCACTTGCTTTTGTGTCTTAGTGGGAATTTGCCATATATTTCTGATGGTATCTGTGAAAGCTGTTCACACTGATCTACATAAGGCATTGTGTGTTCTTGTGGTTTGTATCACTGTGACAAAACCATGTTGAATAATGTCATGTTGAATAATTTGCAATTATTTATCACATAGTCACATATTTCATGAAAAGGGCAGTTGGACTATTTTAATGCAGCAAAAAATGAAATAACAAAACTTATCAGAAAAAAAATGATCTGGGTCAGGTAGAAAGTTTAGCCAAGGACAAAATGTCTTTCCGAACCAAACCATTTTCAGGACTAGCAGAGTGAAGTTGACCTCGCAGATGTGTTCTTTTGTCGCAACTGTTGCCAGGTTGGGCAAGCTTTACAGGACGTCTGCAAATATCCTACTGCACCTAATAAGAAACAGAAGTGGAGATCTCATTTGCTGTAGGGACAAATGTTATATGTAGGTTGTGTTATTAATTTCAACTGATATTTCTTTAAAACACTAGCTGGACAAAAGTGTTGGGACACTTGCTTGGGTATTACAAGAGTAAAACATTTGGAGTACCTGTCTCTTCTGTGCTGGGAAGGCTTTTCACTAGTTGCAAGAATTATTTAACCCCCTTATTTAATCCCTCGTAAGAGCACACATTTGCAAATCAGGTGGCAAATCAAGGGCTTCATTAGGTGCATCAGGTGTGCTTGAAATAAAACACATCAAAAACACACCTGGGCTGACTAAGGGATTGCTGACTGGGGTGTTTGATTACATGTTAATAATATGGCTAAATAAGTTAAGAGAGTTGTCCAAAAAGGAACAAGGAAAAGGATACAAAAAGCTCATTGGCACTGAATGTTCCACAAGTTCAAAGTTAAAGGAGCACTGGCTACACTACCTGGACGTGGCAGAAAGAGGAAGCTATCTCCGGCTAAAACCCTAAGTGACTGGAGAAGACATGCAGATTTGGTGGCAGCAGGCACGGAGGTTTCAGTTTGCACAGCAAGGCCCATATTAAACACTGAAGGTCTCCATGCCAGTTCTCTTCTACTGACCCACATGACAGGTCAGCTCCACAAATAAATAAGCCACAAGTTTTTTAAGATTCTGTTTGTGTGGAGGACAGAATATAATCAGGAAATCCTAGGAGAAATGTCATGCCTTCTGTGGGTCTTCCTACAGGACAATGATCCCAAGCATGCCTCGAAGTCCACTAAGGCTCGGTTTCAGAAGAAGTGCTGAAAGATTCTGGAGTGGTCGTCACAGGTCACCTGACTTGAACCCCATAGACAATATTTGGTGGGATTTGAAGAAGGCAGTTGCAGCACACACACCAATGAATATTAGTGAACTGGAGGCCACTGCCCATGAGGAATGGGCTGAGGTTCCTCAGGAACGCTGCCAGAAGCTGGTGTCTGCAGCAGGTCATAATAGCAAAATGATGCTCTACTAAGTACTAAAGACGCTTGTCATGAAGGGTTTCAATCATTTTCATACTACAGTTGTAATTAAACTCTTGTTCTATTAGTTGTGAAACAGTTGTGAGTTTGTAATTTTTACTATTAAATGTAAGTTGCAATGAGGCTCGAATAATTTCAATTGCAACAGTAGCACCAGAGAGAGTTGCAGTCAAAGAAGCCTGTTATAGCACTTTATAGCATAAGTGTGTACAACAATATTGTGTTGATTAGCAACTTAGCATTTTAAACAGGAAAATCAAGCTAGAAGGTTTAGATGTGATGGTGGTAAATGATGAACAGTGCTGGGTGATTAGAGTGAGCCCCATTATTCTTCTCTCTCCTTATCTCTCACTAGTACTATCTCTCACTGTCTGTCTATCATTCTAACTCTATACTCTAAGTGTAATAGTGTTAAACTGGCCTAAATCTTATCTATGTATTTGCATTGTAACAATGCATGGGCTGTCACTCTCCTTCACTAACACAAATAAATAGATAGACATAGAAAGAGAGAGAGACAGAGAGAGGGAGAGTGGAATAGGAAAGCACTGATTTCTCTACATTGCCTTTGTGGCCAAAACCTCTGCATCAGTTAAATCTGGGCTTCGCTTGGCTGTACGCCTACTGCCCTATGCAGCCTGTGGAAGAAAAAACAGTAATTGGCATCAATTATTACTTTTCTATCACCCCCAACACCCCCCACCCCACAAACCCCTGCTGTCTGGTGGAACCTAGAGCTACTGCAGTGTTCTGTAAAACAAGCCACTGAAAGCTCCCTACTGACTGCTGCTGCTGGTCTGGCAGAAAGAGAGAGGAGAAATGAGAGACGTAAAGCCTCCTGCCGAGTCATGGTTAATGCTCTGGAGATGGCTAATTATGACCATGCTGGTGCGGCATCCATACTCCCTACTTTTGTGTGTTTGGCCTGATCCAACACTAAACTTTAATTGCTGAACTGAGAGAGGGAGTGTGTGTTTTGTGTGCGTGTGCATAAGAGCATGTCAGGAAAACTGCAGATACACTGCAAATTCTGACACAGCCCCAAATCAGCTTTTAGTATTGTGCAGAAGTTACAGCCCACCCTCCTTTACTTAATATCCAGTCAAAACGGCCATTAGGTTCAAATGATTTATTTTCCAGCGTCAGCACAAAAGCCAGCAAAGCATTACATGCAGTATATTTAACAGAGAACTTCACAGAAGCCTCTATAGCATATTATAACTAATATAATATCAGATTCCCCTTTCGCTTCTTAGGCCGGCCTAGCATTAGCTTTTAGCCTTTAACGTTTTAGCCGCTCCCATGTCTGCTGACATAGTTCCTTTGGTTTCTGCAGAGGAAGTTGCAATGTGGCCCCTCTGCGACATGATAGCATGGGTCACCCTGCACTCTGTCTGTCTGGCTGTCCCCTGGCTGCAGACACAGTTCCTTTTGCTTCTGTGAGTTGCGACTCAGCCCTTTGGCTGTGATACTGTGGGCTGTCATGCGCAACTGGCTGTGCGTTTGTCTGTCTGTCCCCGTGTGCTGCCAGCCAGTTCCTTTGGCTTCCACGAGCTGGCTAGCTGACTCGCTTGTCCAGGACTCGCTTGTTCGCATGCTGTTCTCCCGAATTAGCCATTGCGTTTAAATTTTCAAAGAAAAGATGACATATCAAGCCATAAGTCACATGATTCTCTTATCAGTTGGCACAAGTGGCTGGACACTGGAGGAATGACTGGCCCTACGCATGGTTTGATCATTCAGTCCTCATTAAGTGGGCCGCTGCTCATCCTGCCCAGCGTCTTTGGACTGCAAACAACAAATCTCTCCATTCTGTTAGTTTTGATGCAGCTCCTAATCATCTACATCATCTACAACGTTTCTTCACATAACTGTGGTGGATGGAAACTTAACCCATTTCACATTTTTTTTGTTCATAATTGCACATAACATTTAGACACCTGATTAGTTTGTACAAACATGTACAGAACTCTCATTATTCCACTATTCACCAAGGTAAATACAGTTTTTCCCTTTTTACTTCTGATTCCAGACACAAAACATGCCTTGGTTACACTACAGGACTTTCAAAGTCGTAGCACGTTATAAAAAGACTGGACATCTCACTCTTTTTTTATACAAAAATGCCCATTGCACAGTAAATAACTAGCACTGCACAACCTGCTGCTGACCTGAAGCGAACACATCCCAAAACGCGCGCCTCGCATTACCTAGGAGATGCAGATTATTCCCACCATTGTTCTGACCCGAAACCAATAGTTGAAGAATGGTAAAAAAACGCCTTTGTGTGAGGTCGTGGGTGGGAAGACAGAGTTAGCGTGACCTGTACAGACCTAGCTAAAATAGAAAACTGCCTAATGAATATGCAATTTGGCTATTAGATCGAGTCATCAACCAATGTACACTACTAGGTCACAGTTGAAAAAAATCTAACATATTTGAGATGCTCCAACTGGTCTAACTGGAGGCTGTGGAAAAATCTGTGCAGTCTGTGCCCATCACACACTACTCAATTCTCTCTCCAACTGTTGACTGACGAAATCTGTAGACTAGAGACCAACCAGCACAGACTCCTCCAGTCAGAAAATCAGGACTAAAATTGTGTTAAACATCATATAGTGTAAGCCTGGTTTTAGCTTTAAGACACATTTAGACTGTTCTGACAAAGTAGCCTATTGCTCTCTGGTAATCCTCCAAAAAATGTCCAAAAACATACACCGTTATCAGCCTTGTTGGCCTGTTCCCTCTTCGCTCAGCGGTTGGTGTGATTGGCAGACTGTACTGCTGATCGCTGCGCTTTCCTTCCTTTCCTCTGTTTTCTTTAGGACTCCATCACTGGCTGTGCAAACAGCATCGCCCCAGCCCTCCTTAATTACTCTCCATTTCCCCCGCAGCACCCTCAGAAATGATGATTGTGCACACACACACACACTCTCTCTCTCACGCACAACACAGCCTAACAGACTCACTAACACTCAGGAGCAATGAAGTACAGCAGCGGCACGGGGATAATATCTAGCTGGCCGGAGTCTGATGTTTCTAACAGATGTGTTTGAATTGCATGTGCGGCTGCACATGGTCAGGGCTTACGGGCAGACATTAAAAGGAGGCGCTCCTTCTTTTTCTTTTAGGGGGAAAGTTTGGTTTCCGTCTGCTGGAGCATTGCATTTACACGGGTTCAGACTTCTTAATGGCCCTTGAGCACTGGCAGTTTGAACACAGCAGCCGACTCCAGCCCCTCACACCAGTCATTACTCACTCCTTCTGTCCTGCTCCCTTATTTCCCAGAAGCACAAGGCCCAGTCTGCTCAGCCCGACGCCGTGTCTGTGCCATACAGCTGTACACATGTGAACTTGTAAGGCCTCATGTGCACCAGCGGCAGCAGTTTTGTCTTAGCACACAGAAAGTCAGCCTCTCTCCCTCTTTCTCGATGTCCAAGGAAAAACTGCCTGAAATCCTTGGGTATCTGCACCCAAACATGCGCCTCTTCATTCTTAAGTCAGTTAGAGCACTGCTAGCCATGTAGCTCTGTCCCTGAAGGCCTTGCACTGGGACTAAAAGTGACTCTGGTTTGACCCAAAGAAACAGCATTCTTCTTCAGATCATCTTTTATCCGTCTCAGCAAGAGGAAAACATCTCAGTGTTGTTTTAATGAAAGATCCAGAGGATGAAAAATGAGAAAAACACTGAATGGCATGCAAATGTTTAGGCACCCTGGTATTTAAAATTTTGTGAATAGCTGTGTGAACTGGTCTGAACATGAACTGTTTTCCAAAAAGTATAACGTTAAAGATCACCCATTTTTACCACATTGTAAGCAGGATTAGAGCATTAGTGTATATGAATGTAGAGATTTGAGCTAAGTCAACACCCCTAATAAGCCTGTTAGAAGATTACATTAGGATGGTTTCAACAAGAGGATACTGATGCTAAAGAAAAGAAGCCTTTGGAAGAAGGAATGGGTGAAAATCCCACAAACAAGAAGTGAAAGACTCTAAGTAGACCCCATTTACACCCTTGTTTAAAATATTACAGTAATGCTTTACCTTCATCTTCATGTCTTTTGGAAACCAGTTAATCTTCTACTCATTTAAGTGTAACACATATTTTAACCAGGGGTGGCAAAAGTTTAAAAGATTGAGTATTGGACGTTTGGGAGACAAAGGAGAAAAGCTAAAATGTTGAAATGGCTTTGGAGACGTAGAAGAGAGCTAGATAACAAAAAACTATCTCACCATTTTGTTATGTAAATTTAATTCAGCGGAGCTGGAGTGAGATGAGTCACACACAAAATATATGAAATGTCTGGGAGACATGTTTGATCAAAGTCAGAAAATCTAAGGGTTGTCTCTCTGGAGCTGAATTTCAGAAGCAGAAGAAAACTGCTCAAGTTGCACACGTCAAGCTTTTACATAAATCAAAGTAAATGAGACTAAGATGAAATCATATTTGAAATATTATGAGCTGTCCCAGTTTTCACACTGTATATCATACTGTTATGTTAAAATTCATGGCAGCTAACAGGGGTATGTCAAGACTGAAGGTCCAGAGCTCAGCCCCAGAAGAAATGTTGCCCTTTAAAAGCACAGTCAGAATCAGCCTGAAATCAGTTCTTCCTATAATGGGCTTTGCTGTAGACTAGACAAGACAACCGACAACCTACTGAAAGAACTTACAGTATATAAACTTCTGCTAAGCTACAGCAGTGAATTAAGACGTTCAAGACGCAGAAATACAGTCTTCTAAATACTAAATGCAGTGTATTGGTAAGCAATAAAAATGAAATCCATAAAATACATCATATGTCCAAAAATAAATGTCCAAAAAATGACACCCCTAATAAATGCATTCAGCTACTTTGAGTTGCACCCATTGTGGCCCCTGTAGAGAAGTATTATCAATAGCATAAGGGTTGAGGCATTGCTCATGAATACTCCTACTGTCCCCGCAAAAATATTTGGGTCAATGGTAAAAGACTACAGCTCCATAACCAAGACTAGGGGGCCTAGGCTGATACTATTAGTGTTAACTATGGGACGTGCATTTGTCCATTATTATGTATGTGTGTATCTGTGTGTCATTCAGTTTCAGAAAGGGCATAAGCAAGTCTATGAGATATGTAAGCATGGAGAGTAGTTTTAGAGTATAAGAAACTTCCACAACATTAGTATAGTAGACCCTTTACATTATGTGAATGACCCATAGACCTTTTAAAAGGTTCTACACATTCATACATCCCTTTTTCTAACATATCTCTATAGCAGGGACGGGCAATTCCAGTCCTGGAGAATTCCAGTATTCCTGCACAGTTTTGTGCTTTTCCTGATCAAGCAGACCTGATTATTACTCACCTGGTAATTGCCAGGTTTAGTAGGTCTGTTACAGCAGGGAGCCAATTGCAAACTGCTAGACTCTGCCCCCATTGCCCACCCTTGCTCTATAGGGACACAAAAGTGGTTCCTCTATGGCATCATTTAATCAACCATTGCTTCAAGATAAAAAAAAACATTTAACTTTTTATCCAAGCTGTTCTGTTACCGCTGCATTTGCCCATGCTAGCACATTTAGCCAGTGTGGCGAGGTGTATCGCAGTGCATGGGACTAGGTTTACAGCCCATCTCAGCTTTGCTTTATTGGGTTTGAGGGGCAGCTGTGAGGGCCTTCAGCAAGGCCCTGGCAAGAATCTCCCCCAAAAAAGCATGAGTGGAACAACCCTGAAGGCCTCGTCGATTTCACTTTATGGTGCAAATGATCGTCTGGGCTGGAAAGGTGGCAGAGCTGGGAGCTGATGTCACACTGAAAGGCTTCTTTGTCTGAAAGCTGCAGACTTGAGAACTCCGACATACGGTTCTAATAGTTATGCGACTGTGTGTATATGAGTCATATGACGTAACAGGCGAAGCTGTACGTCTAGCCAAAGCAGATGTGAGTAAAGGAAAAACGGGCCAGACTAAACATAAATCAAACAAATGAGGGTTTACCAGAACAGTCTGATCGAAGCTGCCCTTTGACTACGGGAACCGCAGTTCACCTATGGTTCTTTAATGTGCTTTTTCATTTCACAAGTCCTACAGAGTCTACTGCAGTCTGTCCTCTTTAAGCTGTTTAGCCCTTTAAATCAATGTAGTCCTCTTTGCACTCCACCTTCTGCCAAATACTTTTGAACATAAGCATATTGTTTACTCCTACAGTAATGTTATGTAACATGCCCACTTATAATAGGAACCCTATGCGCATTTTGCTACCACATACTAAACAAATTAGCGAAGCACAGTGTCTGTATATGCAAGGCAAATATGCCATTGCTTTACAGGTCAGCACCGATTTTCTATCTGAGTCTTCTTCAATAAACCATGACTGATTAATGAATTTTTTTTCACATCAGTTTGAAAGAAGCATATTATTGGCTAATGTGTCTCACAGGACTATAAAGCACAGACTACGTTAAATGTCCATATTGTAGTGTCAATGTCTCAAAATTCTTTACTGGTTTTTAGCTGAACTTAATCAGATGTAAAAGAAAACGTAATGCAATTGGTACGAGGCACTATATGTCCAATGCACACACACACACACAAAGCTTGTCTGTAGAGATGTCTGCCAATAGAATAGGACTCTCTGAAGCATATAAACATGAACCTACTGGCACCATGCCTAATGCCAGGTGTGGGCTAGAAGGATATAAAGACCCTTAGCATTGAGCTGTGGAGCAGTGGAAATGTGTTCTCTGAAATAATGATGCCCCATCCATTACTTTTGGGAGGAGCTGAGGTATTGGGGGTGCTCCGAAATCCAGTAGATGATTTCCCTGGATATTAGAGACAGATACTCCAACAAAAGTTGGATAAAATCTTTTATCCTCAGAAGGAACAATATAGGTGTCCCCAAACTTTTGTCCATATAGTGCATACTGTCCATCTAGTGACCAAAACTAGTACAGTTTTTTTAGCGTTAGCATTTTTCCTATCATTAGTGTCCTAAAGATTCCAACCCACTAGCTAGGTCTTCCCCATTACACAATGCTACCAGTACCGGAAGGCTAGCAAATACTTGTTCAGGCTTCATGTGACAATTCTTTTCAAATTGTTGCTAACACAGTGTTTAGCTTTAGCTAACTACCATTCATGGCACATCAGCTAACAGATGTATGTGTTGGCTAGCATCATGCTGAGTGATTGTGGGATAGGTGAGGGCCATCCTACCCACCAAGGGGATCGAATTACTAATCCCTCAATGATAGGGCCAATGCTTAGACAGTTGATTACATGGTACTGTTTTCTGGTACTGTTTAAATTCTCGTTGTTGTTGTTGTTGTTATTGTTGTTTTTTACATTTAAAGATGCATGTTGTCACTCATTCTGCCCCAGAAGTCCAATGAAAAAGTATCTCAGTTTTTGTCTATTTTTAGTTTTATCCATCATTTGAACCCTGTAGCTGCGCTGTACATTGTGTAAATCATTCTGGATTAACGGACCAATAGAAAAACCAAAATTACTTAAAATCATTTACATTGGCATCCATATATATATATATATACTGTGCAGCGAAAGCCATTTTTCACAGGCCTGTCTGGAGGAAATTATAATCAGTCAGGGTTGCCTAAGAGGGAATGGACAATTGGAGCTAGTGTCTTTGTACCCAAAATCACCTGCACATTTTTCTTGGTCTTTTACTGTCTTTGAAGTAGCAGGTAAAATAACCGCACTGAAGAAACCATCAGTGGCAATTTAGCTCACACATGGTTTACAGCTGAACTCAATAGTGAATAGAGAGAGAGAGAGAGAGAGAGAGAGAGAGAGAGAGAGAGAGAGAGAGAGAGAGAGAAGTATGAACTGGATGAAGTGCACCCCTAAGGGTAATGACCAAAGAAACACTAACATAATCTGAACAGATTAGATCACGACAGTGGTCGTTTTTTGTCTCGGTCTTGTGGAAAGTGGAGTTATATAATCGGTGGGCTGTAAAGAACTGATGGATTGAAGGGGGAAACCGTGTGTCATTCTCATCAGCAGGGCAATCTGATAGCAGCACTTTAAAAACCCATCGTAACACTAATGGAGAGGAAAATTCAGCGTTGGATAAATGGGTTAAAATACATAAAACCTCAGGTTTATTCGTTTCAGCTCACCCAGCAAAATCCACACACTCTTTACTGCACAGTGTTGCCGTTCGGCAGCAATGCCTTTAGCTTACTTTCTTGCCTAACTACTAACTATGAAGGCTTGTGTGTTTGAACTGTAGACTTGTGTTATGTGTTTTTCTCACAAAGCTTTCACGTCAGGTGTAAACACCCCCAAGATGCATTGTCAATGCCAAAACGTTACTACAAGTAATATTTAATCTCTTTGGGTGTCCAAACATTTGCATCTGGCTCCTTACCTTTTACTCTTTTCATTATACAAAACAAAACCAATAGACTAATCTTGTTTAAGATGTGGAAAGGTTCATCTTATCTTCTACTCACAGTAAACAACATTTTGGCCAGGGGTGCCACAACTTTTGCATGCTGCTATAGAACCATTGCAACTTAAAGAACCAGTTAGGGTACTCATAAAGGGTCCTCTGCCTGGTAAAATGGTGTGTCACATACAAGTGAAAAACATCTTGTAGATTTTGTAGATATTGCTTGTACAGCACCACCTTTGTTATGACTAAGGACCCCTTTTCAGTCGTATGCAGAACTCTTTTGGCTAAGAGTGTACATCCTCATGTTTTGGCTGTCTGACCACTTGTTGTAAGGGGAAAATTATGTAAATGAGATTTTTCACTTTCATAACTCCACATTTTTAATCATAGAACTGCCTGTGAATGTAGCATTATGTGTAAGCAGTTTCCCCTAGTTAGACTTGAATGTAGAAGGAGCCATTTTATTCCTATTACAGGTTAAGACCCTGACCTCCACATTCAAAACATAACCTTTAACCTACCAGTCACCATTTTTAAAAGCCTGAAGGCCCACCTGCCCCTCTGTTTCAGTGGCACTGCCCCTGACACTCATTGACCCTGTCTGAAACATGAGGTCACCAGTGTCATTTAGTGTGTGTTTGCACGAAGAAACAGTAAGGAGTGCCCCTGTGTATCTGCACATACTGTACATCTCCACACAGTTCATGATCAGCAGTAATGGCACAGTCAGCTGCACAGTGAGCTTCCCTCCTGAAAATTGCTCATAAAAGTTCACGCTGATATTTAAGGCCGCCAGCTGGCTGTACTAACAGACTGAAATGGCTCAAATTGTTGGACAGTCATTTCTAACCTACACACACACACACACACACTCAAGACAAATTTAATTTAAGTATCCTCTTACATTTGTCTGGTTTTCATGGTTTGTGGACACCTACTCTAGACACCAGGCTCGGAGCCTGAGTGGAAAATGAAAGATCACATGTATCATTAATTCATTCCATACACCCAACGAGATTCTGGATGTTCTCAGTAATACGACAAGGATATATAATATATACACTACTGGTCAAAAGTTTTGGAACCACTGGCAGTGCTGCACGGCCCAGGCTGACCTGATTTATTTTATTTTGCCATCTGAGCAATGGCTTTCTTACTGACGCTATACCTGTCAATCCTGCAGCCCCAAGCATTCTCTTCACAGTTGAAACTGAGACTAGCTGCAGTGTTAAGCTGAGCTATAAGATGTTGTCATGTGAGCTTCCTATCTCACAAGCTAATGACTTTTCTGATGTTGGATTTTCTGATGTTTGATGTTGGAAGTCTGTCAGACCTCTTCAGTTTTCTGCAGTTTTCAAGAGCCTTTTGACGGTATAGGAGACTGTAGGGATGTCCCAATCAGGTAATTTTGCACCCCAAATCCAACCAGAGTCTCCTAATGCCGATACTGATCTGATATTTGTGTTTGAATAAATGACACAGTCACACAGTTTAGATTAGATGAGCTGCTGATTAATCCATTCAGTAAAGTCCCTCAATGTTTTGTATATGTTTCTATAATCAGACATTCTGGACTGGCTGATTTACTTTAGTCGAGACTTTTCTTAAAATGACTGTTTTAAAGTGTGTCTAATAGCTTATAATCCAATCTGACTCTCCTCCCCGACCAATCAGCTCCCAGTTCCTTTAAACTACTGCAGTCGAATCACTTCCTGTGTGTGTGTATAGTGGTACACACACTGGACTAATATCTGTTGTTGTTGGTCTACTGGTGTGTAATAACTGGTGTATAGTGAATGAATGTGCTGTGGTTTGAGTTTCTATAGTGTGTGTGTGTGTGTGTGTGTGTGTGTGTGTGTGTATTAGCATTAGCATTAGCCTCCAATCGGTTCTGAATGGGCTTTTCAGTGCTGGTTTAAAAACAGAGAAAGGCGAGCGGTTCTCCCGCTGGTAAAACAGAGCGTTTCAGTGATAGTTTTATGAAGATTCATCTGTTATTATGCTCTGCTGTCATGTTCCACTGTAAAATAGCTTCACACTGTAGACTCTCTACTCTTTATTTACCTTCTGAGAACGTCCGCAGAGGTCCACAGACTGAGGTCTTATGATAGTAATCCAGGCATGCACTGTTGTCTAAATGCTGCCATATAGAGTGCAGCAACACAGGGTTTGTAAATTGTAAATTGTCAACGCTTAACCTCATATGCTATATAAGTTGTAAGCTGGATAATTTTTACAATTGACATTATTTTTAAATTTTTTGTTTTTCCCCTCAAAAGCTCTGGTAGGTCACTGTACCTTTTGTTTTTGATCATTCGAGGTCAGTGAACTTGAACTGCTTAAATGACGGTAAATACTGGGAAAACTGGAAGTGTTCTAAAACTTTTGACCGGTAGTGTATGTATACACACACTTTTCCTAACCACAATGCAAGTAGCCCAGACATTACACAAGCCCCTGCAAAGCATCCAAGTCGTTCCATAAATAACCAGAACTACGCACCGCTCACATCCCAAGCCGGAGTGTGGGGGTTTAGCCACAAGCTATTAATGGCAGTCTGAACTTTATTGATTTGGAATAGGTGACTGCTGCAGTTAGGAATTTGTCAATACCTGAAAGTGACTAATGCCTTGTTATTTTCAGGCTGAGCAGTACCGTGGTCTGAGGTGGAGGCTTATTGACATTATGACGTCGCAGTTGTTTGTACTTTAACTTAATCAGAGCTTTGTGTGAAGTGGCTGTACTTTTCAGCACACTGATTTAAAGCAACTTTTACTTTAACCTCCTGACACCCGGACTTTTGCTTGGTGTGCATTTTTTATTTGGGATTAGTAGGACCTAACAGGTATACAAACTTAACATAGTCTTTGTACAGGAAGTCATTTTTGTCTTCATACGAAGCCAAAGGGTCAAAGTTTAAAAAAAAAATCATTTAAAAAGTATCATGGTGCAGAGAAGCAGAAATGTAATGTCCCCATATGAGGACGCAAGGTCTCAATTTGCTGCTTTACTGCAGTGGAGTAAAGGTGAATTACACTCCCCAACTGTAGGGGGAGGAACCACAAATGCAAATTTTAGCATGAAGCTGCTTTAAAGTAGCTCCACAGCATGTTGTAGTCCTTTGTCATTTATTGAGTGTCATTAAAACCAGCAAGATTGAAAGCCCTGGTGTGCTTCCCTCATTTGCCATATAGTACATTGAGTGGTGGGTCATAATAAATACTTTATTCCACCTACACATTCCACCCCAACAGTAGGACAGCCATTCTATTGAATGCACTCATTCAAATGCATTCAGCTACTCTAAGTTGCACCCATTGCTGACACAGATGTGCAAATGCACACACACACACACACACACACACACAGCTTGTGCAGTCTCTGTTAAGAGACTAGGAAT
Source organism: Salminus brasiliensis (assembly GCF_030463535.1). Classification (NCBI taxonomy): domain Eukaryota; kingdom Metazoa; phylum Chordata; class Actinopteri; order Characiformes; family Bryconidae; genus Salminus; species Salminus brasiliensis. Next base: position 48,514,333 of record NC_132879.1, read on the forward strand.
AGAATAGGACTCAGGAGCAGTGGACTTGTGTTTTCCAGAATTATGGTGCTCCACCCAATGCTTTTGGTAAGAGTTGCAACCAAATGCAATCAAATCCTCACAGCAGTGCATCAAAATAGTAGACAGTTAAGACAGCTACTCCAACAAAAGCAGGACAAACTTTTTGTTTAATAAAAACTAAGAATCTGGAAGAAACTAAGAATGAGCAGGTGTCCCAATACTTTTGTCTGTGTCGTGTTTGTCAAAATGCTTTTTTTCAGTTTCAGGAATCTAGTTTGCCAGAAGCCTGTCAGGGAACATTTACATGGACCAAGCTTGTTACTTCGAAACAGGACATCCAGCTCCATCGCCCTTAACACTGGATCCTCCTTAGGGCTGTGTACTGAGTCCTCTGCTGAACTCCATGCACCCCCTGCCATACCCTGTTCTGGTGAGAAGACTGACAGTAAAATTGACTTTGACTTTGGAAAACGACAACATAGAATGTGATATCATGCTAATACATCTAAAAAAAAAACCCAAAAGATTATAAAAAAATAAATATTAATAATAAAAGAATAATTATTATTCTAACTGAATCTTGCTAATATTAATAATATGATTATTAATCATATTAATACTATATGGGTAATACTATTACTTATTAGTACTAATGTCTAATACAGTGGTTAAAAAATAACATATATATATATGAACAAATGAACAAATAATGTGGTTTTGTGCATGTATGTGTGTGTGTGTGTGTGTGTGTGAGTGAGTGATGGAGACAATAAAATGCATCTGGATCGCTCTAGGCCACTGCTGCTGATGTGCCGAGCAGCTGGGACTCTCAGTACAGTTACCACACACAGATACACACTGCACCCCACACCCCACAGGTTAGGGCGTTGGGCCTTCACAACACATGCAGAACACCTTGCTTAAAGAGGTAAAAGGGTACATTTGAACAGGTAAACAGCTTAACGTTAAATATGCTAAACTACTGAAAGGCACTTATTCTATACAAGCACCACATACACATACAAACCAGGCAGACTAGACTGTATAAACAACTGTACAGTCACCAGAACACAGAGTGAACACTAGGAATAAAAGCATTAGGTGTTTATCAGTGAATCTTAATGAAATAATAGACTAGCATCTGCCTTCATTTTTAGGTGTGCACCCCTTCCCACACACACAAGAAAGTAGACCCAGTTATCTCTTGCACCTAATTAAATCATGTTTGATAGTACGAAATGAGACCTAAGTGAGCGACGGAGCCAGAAAACCTGTGAGCTGGGAGGAGAGGAATGCGTTCAATAAAATCTGGAATTTCCATTCGAGAATGCTTTGGCATACCTCAATAAAATCTGTTCAAATAAATACATACTCAAACACACAAGCAGAACACTGACCAGATAAGGAGCTCATCAGAGGGTTGAATATGCTATCAGCGTGGCATACATACCTGAGAATTATTTATTTTATTTTTATTTATTAATTCACTTAATGTAAGTTTACCCAGAAAGGTGTATTTGGCATTTTTTTTCAGGCCAAATAACCACTGCTATAGTTTAAAGCAGGAATATGCAAGATTTGGTATTTTGTGTTCCTGGTCTCCCCCTGCAGTCAGGAAGTGTAGTTCGCTCTTTGAGCCACTGAAAGCTAAAGGACACACTTTACACATGCATTTGTGGACAAGCAGCAAGATACAAAACTGTCACTGAAAGAGAAGGAAGCCTGTGGACTGAGACGGTAGAGTAATATTATAGTGCAGTTGGCAGCATGCCAAACCCAGAGTAGCAACGTTAGCAGTTCTTTTCTCCCTATTACAGGTCAGTAAAGCATTAAAATGATTTTGACTTTTTTTAGTTTAAGGTGAAAATTTTACATAATGTTGTTTTAAGGACCCTTATATTAATACAGTGCTATTTACTGACGTGAGGCCTTTATAAGTGTTCAGGTATTTGTCTGTTCATTCATTACCTGAATGAATGCCAGAATTGAATGATGTAAGAAAAAAACTAATTCAGAGTAGTTTGATGTGAAATAGTTCATCATAGAGCCGACTCCCTTTCCTTTACAGTGATGGTGATAGGAAACCAGGGACCGCAAAATCTGCAAATATAGCAGTAGCCATTTTATTTACTATCCACAACAACCAGTGAATCTACACATTCTACACAATATATATATATATATATATATATATATATATACAGTTTAATGCACTGTATTAATAATATTATTAATGTAATGTATAATTCTCTATGAATTATCTTGCAGTATAACATCCTGTGTGTACCTTAACACCAAGCTTCTCTCAAAAAGCCAAAAGCTAAGCACCTTTATTGCCATTATACTTACTCACTTGAACAGGACAATAAAAATTCTTCTCTTCCCAGCTTAGAAAGCCAGGGTCAGAGCGCAGGGTCAGCCATGCTATGTGCTATCTGCCCCTGGAGCAGATAGGGTTAAGTGCCTTGCTCAAGGGCCTAACAGTGGCAGCTGAGCGGACCGTGGTGTTGAACCCACAACCCTTGTGCGCAATAACCCAGCGCCTTAACCACAAAGCTACCACTACCTAAAGAGAAACCCAGCTGCGAGGTCAAACCGCCGATCTCAGGCACAGGATTATGTGAATTCTGAGGTCTTTAGGAAGTAGGAATGTGAACGTTGCAGCATGTTGATGCTGATTTGGCAGTAGTAGCCTACAAGGCTTACCAAATAGTTCATTTGAGTAGCTGGTGTTGGTATATAATAATGTTGAGTATGATGTTAGAAGTAGATATACATTCCTGTGATGCTGTTTCAATGTACAGGAAGGTTAGCCAGCATTTCATCCTATAACCTTGTAATAATCCTTTGTCTCTAAGCGTGGCGCTTCTTTCCGGTTAAGCTTGAGCAGCGTTAAATCACTTCTGCTCCAAATGACTACAGCAGAAGCAATCTGTCACTGTACTGTGTTGCACTCAGACAGCCGAGCATTCCCAAGCAACAAAAGCCCTCTCTTAAACAGTAATGGAAGGATGCTGTGTGTACTCTGTGGAGAGGAGGATAAAGTTAGCTATAAATACCAGCTGGCTAATGTGAGGCCATCCTCTGGTATGCTACTGATGATGATTTGTAATAGTATTTTTTTTTTGTATGGAAACATTGATGATCCAGTTCTACACAGTGATCATGAAGTCCATCCTCACATCATCCATAACCATCGGTTTGGTTCCTTCACCTCCCAAGAACAAGCCAAGCTCCAGCGCATCATCAGGACAGCAGAGAGGATCGTTGGATGTAATCTGCCATTCTGTAATCTTCAGGAGATCTACACCAGCAGAGCGAGGAAACGCACTGGTAAAATTACAGCTGACCCCTCTCATCCTGGACATCACCTCTTCTAGACACTCCCCTCTGGGACCATCAAAGCCAGCACAGCACGGCACGCTAACAGCTTTTCCCCCAGAGCTGTAGCGCTCCTCAACCACAGTGGACACCTCACACTCTAGTCTATAAACCTAATCTATAACTGAACTGAGTGATGTTTGTGGTGTGGGAGAGAAATATTGCTGATATTAGCCAACTCCTAAACATACGCTGAGATGAGGAAAATAATCTGCTCACTGTTTGGCATCTTACCAAGAAAACCTACGTATCCAGTATGTGGGGGCGACCTGTTTGTAATGGCTGGTAAACTAACAAAACTGTATGCCATGTTGTCGAATTTGCAACCAGAGTCTGCACAGTAGAGACCTGCGGCAGAGCCAGACTCACCCACTCATATGGTAGACCTGCTCTCTTCTTCCAGACCAAGCTTCTCACTGTGGTTTCAAGTTCATGTTGGGCAGTACGAGGGTAAACTCGTTCACCTGACTTGGTTGCGTTTATGTGGTTAGTGTGGGAAGTTTGGAGGAAACATGGAGACGTTTTAATGAAGTTTTAATTTACATTACGTAAAATAGCATGTGTGGTGATTGTAGATGTTTAAAACGATGTTACCATTAGAATAAATGCACAATAACTTGTCCACTAATATTTGATATTTTACCGTTGATGAACTGTTCGGCCATGCTGAAAATGGCGTTGTCATCTCAACTCGGCATGTTTGTGCTGTCGATGTGTCCAACTTCAGTGCTCGACTTCAGATGGTGTTCATGTGCTGCTTCCTGGTGGGAAACTTGTTTTACTGAAAAAACGGACACCATTTGAATGCAGCATCAGAGGGGCCTTATTGACCTTTCAGCTCAGCCTAAATGACTACAAGCAGATTTTTCCTCTGGATACCCAGTTTGTCCAGTAAGTGGAATGTTTTAACAGTAAAAATGCAGTTTCTATAAAATCCCAGAACCGGAGCTGGTTGCTCTGTTTGCTGCTGAGATAAACTGATGTCATGACCACCGAACAATTTCATTCCCGAGCTTCTGCAAGAGGGCATTAGCTCACACCGGTGATGATTATATGAAGAAAAAAAATATGTTGCTTAAACAGTATTTGGACTCAGTCCGGAACAGGTCAATCACTTCACTCCCAAGTGTAACTGCCCCTTCTCACAATAAGGGAAATTAACTGTTATAATTACACTGAACACTAAAGATACACTAAATTACAAACAGGGCGGTCAGTTGAGCAGGTCTAACGTTTACCCTGCTAACCCTGCTCTTTTGTCTTTCTGTGAATCTGAATAGGACCTTCAAATCCACTTTGCGGTGGCACTAATGCAACGTTCCCCAGTACAGACTGTGCTTTACTTAGCAGGCTAGAAAAATCCCTGAATATAAATCATTTTAGGATTGCAGTCTCTAATTAGCAGAGGACATTTTATATCTACAAAACACAGTGCAGTGTCCAGAAGGCAATTTTGGCCAGCCTTCGTCGAGTGGTCAGCTCCCCTGAGCATGCCCAGGAGATTTGTGAACAGGCCTACATGCTTCGCTAGCCCCTAGGATTTCACACTGGCGCCCTTGTTGTAATTTCAGTGCGGTCTCTCTTATCTCGCACTGAACCTGCTTTTTAACAGCCCTGGTTAGGCACGTAACAGCAGCCGTCTGCAGATTTACGTCAGTCAGATGTACTTTAAATCTTTTCAGCTGCTACACCGGTCTGTATGAGATGAGAGGTGAATATAGATCTCTTATCCAAACCCTTGACCTGGAATGTCTTTTCTCTCTGTTAAAACTGCTCCTTGGAATTGAAGTTAGAAGTTAGAGTTGCTGGGTGCTATATAAACAAACTAACCAGATAACTCTTACTAGACATAATGGCCCAGATGAAAATCGGCAGTAATCTCATCATGCCATGAAATATAAAAGAAAACAACTACAACAGGTATCAAATTCCATCAGTTGTTAAAAAGTGACATGCTGATAACCACGCTGTTCTGCTCTGGATCCTCACATCGATTCATTCTTGCCTCACTGCATAGCTACGGATATGACAGTTTACCTGCATGGGCTTACATATTTTACTGACATTTTCATCATTTATGGCTTGTTGTCATATTTGCCACAAATATTTATTTAATTATATATTATAAGTAAATTTTTTTGTTTATTGTTTTATTCTTATTCGGTCTTATTCGTCATTTATTGAACGCTTCGGTGTTGACAAGAGGAGGATGGGTTCTCCTTTAGAGTCTTGGTTCCTCTCGGGGTTTCTTCCTCTCGATCTAAGGGGGGTTTTCCTTGTCACTGTCGCTCTTTGCTTACTCATAGGAGGCTTGGAGCCTCATCTTTCTAAGGCTGCTTTGTGAAAACTTTGTTCTGTATAAATAAATTTGAGGAAAAAACGTGCTGAGCTCAATCTGTAAACCATGATCTGTTTTTTTTTTTATCTTCCATTGGAAATCATGGTAAAACTAGGTGAAATTCTTCCCTACAAAGTCAATCCAAATAGGCATCATTAGGCTATGTTTACCATCAGATTCTTTGTAGGCTGGTGTGCTGTTGTGAATTGCTAAGGGCGCACGATAAATAGGGTAGTATTTAAATAGTCGCTCCACATCACACGTGTATCACACATTAGGATAGCACTGTCCAAGTGTCTCTCTTCTTTAAACTGTAGATGTGCATTCTTTTTGTAAACATTGCTGAATTATGTAAAATAGTTACTAATAATATTAATTTTCATGTATTTAATCAAGAACATTTTAATTTTGGCACATTTGCAGCACTGTCCCCTTTTTCCACATATAGCACTCATCCTTCACATATTCAAGACATTTCAGATTTGCATTTATAAACTTTTTACAATGCCAAAGCAAATTCTTGCTTGGGTGCTTATGAATGTCAGCTGGGAGCAAGTGTATCCTCCCAAGGCCATTGTTTATGACCTCCACCCAAAGACGCGTCAGTAAAAGCCGTTTTATTACCTTTGTTGTGTAACAGGCAACAAAGTAACTCTTACATAAGACCAATTTGTTGTACAATTCTTTACAGGCTGGGGCCATTGAGTTAAGTCCTCATCTTACCATCACACTTTGACCATCCGGAGACAACTGAGACAAACTAGAGACAAGAGTGGCTTACTGCAGGAAGGAAGGTGCTGTAAACACATAATATAGTACAAAACATCATGCTGTGTCATTACCACACTGGATAAATCACTAATTACCGCCTAGAAAGAGAGAATCTACCTGAAGCACATTCTGTTCTTGTTTTCTTTCAGAGGGATGGAATCTGTCACCTACGTTGCTGCTCATTCAGCCTACGGCAAGAGATGGTTGGACCTGATTATACAAACAAATCTCTTCAGCAGCACGCAGTTTGGACTGCCACTGTGTTACATATGCTCTCATAGCATCCTCACTTCAATGCTCGAAAGTAGGCCTCCAAGCTAAGAACAAGCCACATGAAAAGGTGCGACTGGTTTAAAGTATGCAGCCAGGAGCTGATGTGTGTGACTCCGAGTGCAAATGAGTGAGTTCATGTGTAAGCTCCCACTTGCATACCTGTCAACCAAGAACAAAATGTAAAAGATGTAACGGGTGAGGTATGCTTTCTAACAGAGGGAAAGTACATGTCTGTGGTTTGTCAGCGTAGGTCTATGAAATTTTCAACAGACTCATTTACAGATGATTTAAAATAAGTACTGATATACAGTACATACACAGTCATATCAGTACTGATATACAGTACATAGTCTAATCAAAATACTATGACCACCTACTACACCTACCTAATACTGGGAAATATCGCCCTTGGCTCAGATGACACTAGATGAGACATTATGGCATGGACTGTATGAGGTGATGAAAGGTGTTCATTACATTTAACTGGTCCACAGGTGTGCATTGATAGCTCTGTACCACTCGCTGGGGTCAATGGCCCGTGAGACCCCACAGTTATGTCGTTTTGAGGCACTCAATGTATGAGCCACTCAAAGTGCATTCTCAGTACACCCTCACAATGACGTAGGACCCGATAAGCATGTTTTTTTGGATACCAGTCAAATCGTGTCCGATTTGCTCTTTGCTACAGCTGACTGGTGTGCTTGCTTATTTACATGTGCAGCAAACTCTGACCTATGGCATCTTCATTCAAACTGGGGTTGTCATAATATTCTGATATGACTGTGACAGTGGGTAAAGGGTGGTAGCATCATGGAACAGCTAACTTTGAGGTGTACCGAGGAGGATGGACCTCCCAATGGCATAACAGTGGTGCCCCATGGGCCATTGATTCCAGAAAGGTATGACGACTATAGCAAGTGGTACAGAGCAATCAATGAGCCAGTGTGGAGCAGTTAACCCCCATAATGACCACCTTCTGTCACTATATATATATATATATATATATAAATATATATATATATATAGTTGAAAACAGGATAACCCAAAACATACCTCAACATTCATCATCCTTTACCACCTGACGGGACACACACTGAAGCTTTGGCTCAGTGACCTAAACATCATATGCCGTGCATGCACATGTGAAATGACCCAATCCTATCTCTGAACTAGACAAATACAACAAATGGGAAAATCAAATCCAATTCTGTGTAAAATGCAAAAACATACATCAAAATAATCTAGGCTTTGTAAAGCAGACTGAGGCTGTCCGTACAAACAAACCCACAAGCCTGCGCAGACCTGTAAAGAAAAGCTCCTCAGGTAGGTGAACTCATGAACTTTGTGCTAAGAACCAAAAGCATGTGCTGTGGTCGTGCTGAAGAAAGCTCAGGAGAAACCAGATGAAACGGTGGGGGACTCCCTTTGAGGGTTAGTTAGGGTTGAAATGGCGAGAGCAACACATGTGGTATCATCGTTTGTGTGTACAAGAGAGAGAGGGAGAGAGAAAAATGGATGACCGCAAGAGTGTGTGTGTGTGTAAGTGTGTGTGTATGTGAAGCCTACAGTAATGTCAGCTAGACAAAGGAGCATTTTTCTGACTAGACGTCCACAGTGGCTTTTTCTCCATTGTCTGAGCTGCCGGCCGTTTTGCAGACTGCATGAAAACAGACGAAACTTGTCTAGCTAGTCTAATGAAGTCAAAGCCAAACAAAGGCTGCATGAGAGGGGTGTAAGTGTTCTGGGCTGCTTTTGGTGAATAAGGCATTTCAAAATAGCTTGTTGTGTGAACTTTCCACTGTGATTGGGCCTTTAAAAATGTGACTAATGCAATAAAAACATATAATGTTCAAATTATTTAAATTCTTTTCTTCTCCTAAAATTTACAATTTCTGAGATAGCAGATTGACAATGTGCCACCAATAGGATACAAAATCATATCAAGCTGATTGTACTGTGTATGAAAAGTAGCCTTTAGCCTGTACTAGACTGTGTGTGTGTTGGTGTCTGTGTGCTGAGCTGTGCTGTGAGTCTAGCTCCAGCACTTCGGCACATCTGTTTCTTGTTGGGCCCAGAATTCCTGGATGGATTGAAAGCGATTCTGTGCAGGGGGGGGGGGGGGGGGGTATGGGGAGTCGATCGGCACTAAAAGCAGAGCAGCGGACCATCACGGAAACTGAATCCACTTTATCTCCTCCTTTAGGAGGCCCTGTCCTGTCTTCTCCAGAGCATCCTCAATCTGTCTGCTGACCTGAGGACCCTCTACTTCTGGAGTCATCAAGGCTAGGCCTGGAGGTCAGCTAACTGCTGAGCTGACTCGCACCTGCTGAGGTGTGCCTGAGGAGAGGAAATCACCAAACTGTGCACCAAACTTAAAAGTGCGGCTCTCCAGGACTAGAATTGATGACCTTCTACTCTCCTCCAAGCTGCCTCTTGATTCACCTCCAAGGAGAGCGTCCTTCCTTCCTTCCTCCATCCATCAGAGAGATAGGAAGTTTCAAATAAGATAGTCTGGAGGCCGCAGAGATGTTTCCTCACAGGCGTTTAAATTATGAGTTGTTATTGTACCTTGGTTCAGTATCGTAAAGCACCTCCTGAATTCTTGAGTCAAAGAATTAAGTCTGGAGATGTGGAGGATGGAGAGTGGGTCTGAGGGACAATGCCTGAACAGCACTTTCGAGCTTAAGACTTGTATGGAGGATCTTTTTTTTTCCAGAACTTGCCAATCTGGTGATTAGTAGCAATAACTATACGGTCCCTGGAATGCTGAAGTCCAAAACTGATGGTCTGCTATTTTAGCATGTCAGCCGCAGGGAGCCTATTAAGAGAGCCACTCCGTTCGAGGGCCAGTTGACAGGTAGGGGGTCAGTGTGTCACTTGTTGGACAGAGAGATGACTCTGCTGAAGTGTGGCACACTCATCCAGCCTATCACAACAAGACACGGCTCCAACATTCTGTTCCTCTCAGAGGAAGAATTTTCTCCTCAAATTCTTTCATTTAATGGAAACTGAAGTGTCTGGACAGTGTAAGCTTAGCCTGAGTAAGCTGCCCTTTTCTCTCTTTACGAGCTGCTTTGAGAAAAAAGGAGAGACACGGAGAAAGGCATGCTTTTTGTTTTTAAAATCGAGTCCAAGGATAACTGGTAATGTTTCAGACGCACTATCAGCGGGTTATAAAAATATCCTTGGAAGAGAGGAAGAAAAAACAATCATCTGTCAAATGTTGTAGCTCTGTTGCCTCCTGGTGGTTGGTAATAAAGGGGTGAGCAACAGGACCTGTGTGAAAATAGAGCTTAAGTGTTATAGTGCCTTTCTCAAGGGCCCAGCAGTGGAATGATTTGAATGGTTGAATGGCAGAATGGTTTTAAGGGCTTGTGAGTGACAGGGGCCCTCAAATGTATTGGGTATTTTGGCAGAATTGTTAGAGTGGTGGAGCCAAGAATAATATCTTTTAATGAGGGCCCAAATCCTTAGTAGCACTCCTGTTCAGCACACCTGGGTATTGAACCTACAACCCTGTGAACCATAACCCAGAGCTCTAACCAGAGAGTCAACAAAGCCTCTGTTCCTGAACTGCAGGAAATGATCACAAAAATACTAGGTTTAATGTCTATTCATAATGACCATGATTTCTTTAAGCATTGTCAGACAGAAGAGGACCGGTACTGTTTTGGTACTACAGTACTTAAAAAGGTACTGTGCAACTACATTTTTGTTCACCATGGTAAAAACACCGAAATGTTCCATTAACATTGCTTACATTTAAAGAACTGGTGTTATCCAGTGACATACACTGTTGCAAAAGTGGGTGTGGCTTTACATTGATTCCATTTTGTTTAATTTATTTTTATACTGTTTTGTATCGTTTGTTTCTTTGTTGGGCTCAGATGTTTCCATGGCCTGCCTTCGGAGTGAATCCGCAGGTTGCATGTTTTCACAGTTCCAGCACTGGAGTCACTCTACAACGCAGCTCGGATGTTTTCCCAGGACCGCCACTGGAGTGACTCTACATCGTGGCTTGGATGTTATCCCAGGCCAACCACCGGAGTGACTCTACATTGCAGCTCGGATGTTTTCCCAGGACCGCCACCGGAGTGACTACAGCACGGCTGGGAGGCTTCACAGGCCAACCAGAGTTGCTAGACATAACGGTTGGGGCATTTTCCTGGACTCACGATGTCTCTACATCGCGTCTTGAAGCCCTCCCATGCCTACCTCCTGACTAGTATGGGTGGGACTTGTCTCCCACTCTTAAAGCTCTTGACCTTGATGTCAGATTGTGGCTGTTTTTGTTTTTTGTTGATTGTGTTTTTATTTGCTAATACATGTAAAGTGAGCTTTAGTGTAAGAAAAGTGCTGTATAAATTAAGCTTTAAAAATATAATAACTTATAAATGCAACCCTTAAAAATCTAAAACCGTGTTGTGCGTTCTCTGAATATAATTTTGTATAGTAAATATGCTATATTTATATTTTAGACATCACAAACCCTGGTACCTATCACTAAAACGGTAAAGAAATTGGTTAGTAGTTTCTCTACAATTACCCATTTCACAGCAAACCACTCAAACAACTCATCTAAACCAATGAATTCTGCAGACACTTAAAATGTCTGGTAAAAGTGAGATTTTGAAAGGTGAAAGAATAAATCCAATAATCCAAAAAGTCCAATATTTCACATTTCAGTTTTTAATTTTCTTAAACTTAGCCTTAAACTTAGTAAATGACAAATTCACCATAAAGAGTATTTAATACATGGTGCACATTTTATAGCTTAATTGACAACATATAACTAAATCACCCTGTAATGCAGTTGATAATGAACACTTAGCATTACTCACTGTGTACATGTGTAAAAACTACTTAATAAATTAATTACCAAAGCAGGTATGACTATCTAAGTTCCGGCCAGCAGTTCAGCACCAAAAGCACAGCTGGCACCTCTCTAAGAACACTGTGCTATTTTTGCTGTCTGGCTCTTACAATTAAGACTGGTGCTTTAAAGTCCTTTAGTCCTTTAAAGGTTCTGCCCAAGGAGCAAAGTGAGGGAGAAAAAAAAGAAAACAGAGCATTCCACCCATAGCTGCCGTCCGGTCCGTGTGTGAAGTTTCAGAAGAGGGTTAGCGGCGCTGGAACAACAGCATTCCTCTGCCTGTTTTCAGTCCGGTTGAGAAGCACACTGTGGCCCTGTGAGGCCTTCAGGTCAGTGCAGGAGGGGAAAACTCATTTCTCTCACTCAAAGCAGGCAGCCCAGCAGTTCAGCTATTCCTGGGCGGCAGATTATTTTTAGAACGTTGTCCGGTTGTATAAATACAGGGCAGAAGCGGCACGCGGTTGTGCAGGCATTAGAAGGGTAGAAGGAACTTGTGGGCAAGGAAGTTCATAGATTTTAGCAAACACATTTGCAGATAAGGCAAATAAATAATATAATAGATAATCAATACGTGTTTATATAAGACACGATATAGGGAATCTGACTGAAATGGAAATGCTCTTAATGTTATTGGCTAATCAAGCACTCAATCCTAGCCCACAGGCACTACCCATGTCCGGATGTTCTCCATGCTTAAACACATCTGAACTGGCCCTTTCCTGTTACTGCTGCTGATGTAACGTCAGCGGACACCCAACACGATTAGAGGAAAGAGACAGGTACCCAGCTCTGATGCATCATCTAGCATATATCCTTTTCACTTATGAACCACTGGCTTAACCTCTGCATTAAAGACAAGGCCTTAAAAAGGCATGATACATTTAAGAACATCCTCACAGCAAAGAAATTCAAAAATAGAAAGGAAAACACTTCTGATCAGGATATACAGCAGAGACCTACGCTGAGTCAAAGTATCAACAATGCCAAACACTGGCTTCTCTGGAGTGATGGAGCTTCATTATATACTTTTGAGATGAGTTGGAGCGGAGCCTGTGATCCTCCCAGAAGTGTTCCAACTAGTGTTCTAGTGTAAAGTCTTTCCAGAGGTGTAGAGTCAGTTACTGCAAATTTTGATTTGGAAAGAATTGCTACAAGAGAATGTGTCCACAAACTTTTGCCCTTATGACATAGCAGCGCACTGTTCATTCACATTAAATTCCGTTAAGACTCTTCTACAGAGAACTGTTGTAAGTGTAGCACTCAAGGTCATTTACTGGAGTACATTACACAGCAGTGGTCACAATACACCTGGAAAGCACTGCGCTCACAACTGTGACACGGGAAGAATTTGGATGAGTGTCCTTAAAATATGAATCCACGTCTCTGTGGCGCCTGCACTCTTTCAGCCAATGTTGCATTCAGATGGATGAGCAGAACATCAGAACATCTGTCCCTCTGTGTTTACTTTCGCCAGCGTGCAGGCCTAAAACAGATCCCGTTGTCAGGTCTGTACGTGTGCGCTCGGAAAGCCTTTCTGAGAAAGCTGCCGGATTGTTCCGGTTCAGAACTGCTGAGTGTTGTGAACACAGCACAGCTAAAGCCGTTGCGAAACAATATGCTGCCATTTTTTTACTCCTGAGTACAGAAAGCTGCCAGATTCTCATAACACTTTCTCTCCCTCACTATCACATCAGTTACTGCTGTTGTTTTTCTCTACTATTCTTATGCAATTATGTATTAGCATATTTATCCAGGAAAAATATAACTCCCACTTCCAGGGAATTGCTATTCTCTAGCTACATGGTCACTAGGGCAAATTGTTTTTGATAGGTGGTTGCTATGGTATCCCAGGTGGTTGCTGTGGAGTTGCTTAGTGGTTGCTAGCCTGTTGCTAAGTGGCTGATGGATGATTTCTACGCAATTCATTATGTTTACATATTGCCAAAAATTCTGTATTTGTCCAAAATTTACAAAAATGTAATTTCTTCAGTAATTCTTCTGAGCACAAATCTGGAAAATTAGATGAATCTAATAGATGGGAAATTCAGAATCCGCACTTTCAACACAGTTTCTCTACCAGTTCCAATTACCACCAATAGAGACATAATTCACTTCAAGACTTCTAAGGACTAAAGTATATTCTGCCTTCTGCTCTGATCTTTACAGTAGTGTTCTGTTTTGCACCTATTATACAATCTGGATTCATTGTATTGCACATTCAAACACCAAAGTGCTATGAGTTTTCAGAAGTGCTATAAATGCTGCATTCAAGCACAGGGTATTCTATAACAAAATCTGCTCTCCGTAACTGATCTGTGGATATGATATGAGGTGATAATCTGAATGATATTCTGTTAGAAAATACGATGTAGCTGTTGTGTGGCTGGATCACTGAAGTGTGTGTGTGTGTGTGTGTGTGTGTGTGTGTGTGTGTGGAGATCTCACTGGTAGCACAGGTAATGAATGATACGGTTTGGAAGGTTCAGTTTGGTCACAGTCTGCAGTGCTCTGGTGCCCAGCTTTGTCCTCAGTGCAATGCGGCTCAGCTGCTGCAGAGACAAAGGAACACCTGCAGGAACACACATATACACATACACACAACAGCTAAGCATCATGGAATATGTTGTTTTCAAAACAGTACAATTATGTAGTTGAATTTTATCCAGACATTTTCTTATTATGTACTTTTACACAAATATGTATGCCAACTATTATTAACAGTATTACAAGCCTGTTTACAACCCTGTTACTTTGCCTCAGAATAAAAGGTGCTGATTTTTTATTTTGTGGTGAGTTAATGGGGAAAAAAAACATTGGTTGGTTCATGGCACTGCGATTGCTCACAGTAGCCATGTAAAACAGCACAGCAATGTGTAGGCTAGCCTAGCGTAGCACTGCAACAAGAACAATGTAAGTATAATGTAATAATTCCAGAGTTTCACAGGATAGTTTTGTTGTTCACTCTGTGTCCTCTTAACACGATGTGCATTTAACTATCATAGGAGATTGTAGCTGTTTGGCTTGGATTAGCTTTTAGCCTAGCACGCCCTCACTTTTCCCAGCTGTCCTGTGCTATGGCGCTTCTCCAGATAAGATACCTGCAGTGGCATTTCTCCAATTGTCCTACCGTTAGTGTTTAGCCTTTTTTAACCTCACTTCTATATTCTGGGTGTTGGGTGTATGTACATTTCGAACATTACGTAACAGACTTGGAGGTTTTAATTGGCTCATTTTACAGCTCTGTTTTGGTTATGCCTGATTTGCTTTCAGTGCAGAATCAACATATTTTTGCACTGTCATGTATTACATTTCAGTTCTTCGCCTGAGTTAACTTTTACATTATTTAGAGCTTTTTAAACTGTTTTGGATCTCATTTACAAAAATGGATGTAAAAAAACAACTAAAAGATTCTTTGTGGAACCAAATGTGGTTCTAAAGTGCCACTGCTCTTTTCAAAGAACCATTTCAGGCATCTTTTAGATAACCTGCCCTCTTTCCTTAACAATGGAAACATCATCTGTTGAAACAACAGATCTTTGAATCAACAGGCCAAATAGGCATGAAACGTAGCTGCAGGGCACATCTGTACAGCTAAGCAGTGCTTAAGTGTCCTCAAAACATCTTCAGTATCAGTATCTTGAGGCATGGCAACCGAACACAGAAACAAAAGAAACATTAGATAAAAAGGACCTTGAAGAAGCTGTTTTGGCCCAGCGGAAGAGGCAAGCACAAGATAAAGGCCGATCTAAAACTTGGATGGTTTAGGTCACAAGCTCGAGACTCATCCATTACAGACCATTGTCTGTTTATGTTCTACTATTCAATTAGCAGTCTCTAAATAAAACTGTCACGTGTTTAGACAGGCTAATAACAGCATTATCGGAAACACACCATCCCATCAGGGAAGTTTACATTCTTTAATGGAGCACTGGCATGTGGCGCTGAGATATGGTTGCCACAGTGCCTCCTGGGACAGACCTGCAAAACATTCCAGGAGTAGTTCTTCCACACTGGAATCTGCTTTTAGATCTGATCTCCATCCTCATCCTGTTTACTACTGCCCCCATCCAAAGTCTTAAACAGCACCAAGGCTGCAGGCCTTTATCCATTAGAAATTGGCACAATGAGAGCGCACTCACTCACTACCTCTCAGCTGCAGCCCAAAAACAACTTGATACTTTTATAGAAGTGGAGTCAGAATGACCAGAGAGGCTTTTTCATGGGTTGCTGACACTCATGAGTGCAGTATCATCTACATTTATGGTACTGGGCAGACACTCTTATTAGGAAGGGGTTCACAGTTGTATCATGTTACAGAGACTGTAGCATTAATAGTTTCATCCAAAGAAAGTACTTCTATTCCCACAGCATAGTTCTTGCTCAGGTGGGGAATCAAATCCAAGTCCAACCAACTGTCAACAAGGTTAATTATCAGATACTGGCCAAGAAATTCCACATTTACAATTAGAACATTTGACACTAGGCACTAGTTTTGCCCAAGGACTCTTAGCACAATGTTCTTTCCTAGGCAGATAATCAAATCACAATCTAATGGGTTGAGAGCAACCGTGTCCCTAAGACACATTTTCCAGATTAATCATCAAAAACGCAGATAAGCTGTACTTTAACAAAAAGGGAACAGTTTGACAGAAACCGTTTTAAAATTGGGTCATCAATACGTACAAGTAAGTTGAGCATTAAATGTAGCCTGAGTGTCTCAAGCTGGACTCCATGTATACTTTTTACAAAAATGCATCCTCCGTGTTACCAGATGAAATCTGCTTAAAAGCACATCAATACATACAAAAGTATCCAGACACTTCATTTAGTTACTGTAAAGTGCACCCCTTACAGACACAAGCATGTCCAGCTTGTTTAATCGCCATAGAAAAGCACTGCCAATATAGGAGAACGCTCTGTCATCATGCCCAATGCTATCCTGTAGGCAGAAGGGTATAAAGCCCTGCAACACTTCTCGAGAGTGCTGGAGCTCCAGCCGACACCCTATAGGACATGTTTGAGTGGCTTTTTCAATCTATAACTAATAATCCATTATCAATACCTGACCTCACTAATGCTATTATGGCTGAATGTCTTCAAATTATCACAGCAATAATACAAAAATTCCAAAATAGTGTAAGACCTTTGCAGTAGAAGCTGTTACTGCAGCAAAGGGAAGCCAAACTGTCTATTGCCCTTGATTTCAAAAGCAAAAAGGAGGAGCAAGTGTCTATAAACTTTTGGACATATAGTGCATGTATTGCCATTTTATCTCTTGTAACCAATCATGTGCTACTACTACTGTACTATACAATAGTAAACTCAGTGTACTATACATTATTGAACCCAGTGTACTATACGCTAGTTAACCCAGTGTACCATATATGCAAATAGACCCAGTGCACTATACGCTATAAAGCAAGTTTACTATATGCTGGTAAAGCCAGTGTACTATACGCAAATCATCATTGGTGGAGGTGAAGGCTTGTTTTGTAGCTGCTGTAATTACTGCATTGGTCAGTGCCACTACTGTCCGGAGGACTTTTTTCACATGACAGAGAGGTCAAGACAGGTGAGATAATCAACTCAATTTATGGCAACATCCACCAAGAATACATCAAAAGAATGACCATAACACTCACTATAAGAACAACGGCCATAATACACTTCTAACCAACAGCTCTTAGATATTTCATGGTCTCAGAATCAATCAATGATCAGGCTTTTTCTATGGATAAATTGTGTGATGGTTCACCCTTTTTTAAGACCATCACAGTATAAAAATGATCAATTCTCACAGGTGTTGAGAGCTGTGTGATTTGTAGTTTTCTTGTCATCTGTGGTTTTGTTTTTTGTGGTTTTGTTTTTTATTGGGTTTTTTTAGCCACAATTTTATTATTCATTCAGTTTTTCCTTAATGTATTATTTTATTTTACAGCACTTTTGATGAGTTGAAGAAAAAATATGAGGGTGACTTGATTAAACTAAAAGGTAAACAGGGTCACAGAGCAGGAAATGAAGACAGCAATTTGGAAAATAAGTCAAGTGTGCCACCTGGTGGTCGTTTTATAAACTGTCAACTGTTATTGTAATGACTCATCTTGAACTTTTGTAATTATAGAATAATATCAAAAGCTAACAATCATAAAACTGAATAGGGGACATCAGTGACCTTACATTTTAAAATAATAATAAATAATCCATTTTGTAATACACTCAATTACAAGAGAAACAAGGAATGAGCAGGTGTCTCAATACTTTTGTCCATATAGTGTACATAATGTATAATAACTTTTCATTTATAGCTTGACAGTGATTTCAAAGATCGCTATTGGCTTTAAACTGTACTATAATTATAACTTCAACTGTATTATGTGTATCTCTTTCATTGTAAAACACTATGGCTAATCTAGAACGTCGGATGGTTTAGGTGTTATGGTATACTCACTCTCGTAAAGCTGCAGACAGAGAGCGGAGGGAGTGTCGGGTCTGGTGTAGTCACCCGGCTTTTTCTCGTGCTTGTCTTTGACATACACATTGGCGCCAAATTCCACCAGCAGCTCAATCATCTCCATGTTGTTGGCCTTCGCTGCGTGGTGCAGTGCTGTCTCGTGTAGCCGGGCTGCGTTCACTTTAGCTCCTTACACAGACATAGACACACACACACAAACATATATAAATATACATACCTGACTGAAAAGAAGACATTTTTAAATATTCCATTATGGCCACATTAATGTCCTTCTTGCTTGCAGTATCACATTTGTGGAACTTATGAGATTTTATTTCCGTCTTTACCTGCATTGAGTAACACCTTGACGCACTCCAGATGTTGGTTAGCACAGGCTACATGAAGTGGAGTCCCACTGTACAGGTCATAGGCTTCTAGACTGGCTCCTTTTGCTATCACAAGCTTTACACACTCAGCACTGCCTGTGTAGTACATATATACACATACACACACACGATAATCACTGTGCACAGTCACTTTCATACTAAATGTGAACTAAGGATGGACAACACTGCAGAAGCAAGATGTGTTCACAGTACACATCATGATCATGATATTTTGTTTTCCTGTGGTTTGCAAAATAGAAGAGCCAGCTAAAAAGCCAGCAGTGATTTTTCTTACTTTCAGTTTCAATTGCACCCATTGCTGCCACAGATGTGCAAATGCACAGACACAGCTTGTCTAATCCCGGCACAGAAGTACAGACAATAGAATAGGACTCATGAACCTATTGGCACAGTATTGAACTGTGGAGCAGTGCTCCATCCAATACTTTTGGGATACATTGGGGAGTTGGGGATGAGGTTGTGTGGTAATCACCCAACATCCTGACCTCTTTAACACCTTTAGCCAGGATCACATATATTAATTTAATTGAATGTAAATCCTGATTAGAATTTGTAAATATTATGTTGCCATTGATTTACATGGACTTTCACTCTCTCTTATCTATGATTTTTTTTCCAGTAAAATGTCCAATTAAAGATATCTGACTTCTAACTAGTGCTAACGCTAGTGCCAATTTTAGAGTTAATAATAATATTGATATCCTACACTAGTCAGGATTATAGTGTAGAATCACAATTATTTACGAAAAACAAAATTGGGACTTTTTTTCCTTTAAATAATTCCCCTTTTTCTCCTAATTCCGGTACTGCCCACCGGTCCATATCTCCCCCCTAACACTAGCAATGCTCCTGACACTAGGAGAGTAAGAACTCTTTTCAACTTGCAGCTAATGCAGCATTGCTGGGCAGCTGACATGCATGGAAGAAAGCTAATAGACGCCTGTGTTGGCCAACATCGCTGATGTGATGTGGGGAGAGAGAGCCATCTACCCACCTGGAGTGAGCACGGCCAACTCCAGTCACTAATGGCTCAGGCTATAGCAGTAGTGCATCATCTGGCTGCTGAGCCAGAATAGGGACTTTTTATCAGTAAAAATGTAATTATAGAGAATGAGATTCCATGTAAATCAACAGTAACACATGACCGGTCAAAATGACATATGATATGATATGTGGTCCAGGCAATATGACTAGTCCGAATGGCTTCTTAGATGCACAGATCTGATATTAAATCTGAAATGAGAAATTCTACTAGGAAGAAGGATCTTAAGCGGCTAACACAGATTGTCATTGCACTGCTATTGTGTTCCTCATCTGGAATAAGGGATTTGTGTATGTAGTGTGTCGCTCCTCTCTCTCACCACCCATGCAGGCCTCGTGTAGTGGAGAGGTGGTGCGTGAGGTGAGGGCAGGGTTAACCGTTGCCCCGTAGTCCAGAAGCAGCTTCACACACTCGAAGCTACCAACAGAGCACGCCTCACACAGGGGAGTGCTGCCGTCCACGTTCCTCGCGTCCACCTGGAAACAGAAAGGAAGAATCCCAAATTAATTTAGAATAAATGGCGTCCTCATTTCCACCAATTCAAAGACAATGACTTCCACCTTTTTTAGACTTACACACAGTGGTGGGTTTGTCAGTACAGGTATACTGGTACTGGTGTAACATTAAAACCAACTGGGCCCCCCGTGTGCCACCAAAAGAGTTCTGAGGCATCAAGCCATGGACTTCACAAGACCGCTAAAGGTGTCCTGTGGCACCTAATACCAAGACATAACAGCAGCTCCTTTAAGGCCTGTAAGTCCTATAAGTTATGGGCCATTCACCGGTTGTCCTTCCTTGGAGCACTTTTGGTAGGTAGTAACCACTGTATATCAGGAACCCGACGAGACCTGATGTTTTGGAGTTGTTGTGACCCAGTCATCTAGCCATCACTATTTGGTCCTTGTTAAAGTTGGTCAGATCAGAGGTGAGTAACAACAAAACTGTCTAATCAAAGCAATCTTGCAACACAAGTTCTAAAATAATGAGGACGGGAGAGGTGGAGGTGGAAAGTCTGGATTTACCAAGTCTAGAAAGACAAGTTTGAAACGGCCACCTTCCCCTATTTGAGGTGCATTAGAGTCTAACCTGTGCTCCGGCATCCAGCAGCAGCCTCACACACTGCGTCTGACCCCGGATGGCGGCCTCATGGAGTGGAGTGATAGAGTCTACAGCCACTATGTTCACTGACGCTCCACTCTGGATTAGACTCTGCAGCTGGGACACCTGTCCATGATAAGCAGCCTTGTGTACCTCTGTCCTCTCAGACCAGAAGCCTAACATGCAAACACACACACACACACACACACACACACACACAAATATAAAGAAGAGTTTACTGCTATGAAGTATATTCAGTTCCTCACAGATCTGATCACAAAAAGTATATAGAATCATGTGAGTATACACTTTATGGACAAAAGTTTGTGGACAGCTGGCCATCCAATATTCCACCCCAAATCAAAGGAATTAATATTAAGTTTTAAAATGCATATAAACCATAATACAATAATACATAATACTGCTTGGCCTTCTCTGTTGGGCCCTTGAGCAAGACCCCTAATGCTTTCTTCTCAAATGGTGCCTGACCCTGTATTATCACGACATTTCACTCCAACTCATCCCAAAGATACTGGGTGGTGCTCCATCCCCCAGAGAGCATAGATCCACAGTGCTGAGGGGCTTTGTTACCCCTCGAGTTGATGCCTATTAGACATGACCTTAGGCTCATGTGCGCCTGCGCCATAGCATCCCATTCTATTGACAACGCTTTTCTATAGAGATGATCAGCTGTGAAACGAGTTCAAGGTGAGAGGTTTATTAATATTACACTACATAGTAGTGTGTTTGTTTTTTTTTTTTGGTGAAATACGAAACCACGGCTGTCAAAACAGTCAGAAACAAAAGAAAGGTGAAGTTAAGACTGTTTATTGGTTAAAATGGTAGTACACTGATGAATCTCGTGCAGTGTAAGGAGAAGAGCACATGCCGGCTTCTCTCCACACTCATGGCGCTGCTGCCAGAAATGTCGTAAAGGAGCTCTGCGCTCACTGACGGACTCACCGATATCACCGAAGAAATACGGCATTGATGTCTCCACCTCCATTTTCCTGCTTAAGACAAAAGATACAGACTATACTAAACCCGACTACACTAATGCTACCGCGAAAACCGTATAAACATGCCGTGTTTACAAATGCGGCAAGTGTATCACGTGGTCGCTCCTGCTTCAGGGCCAACAGGGCATTATGGGAGTTGTAGTGCCACTTTATTTGTCTTCCTATGACGCCCATCCGAAAGACACAAGTGTTTAGTTTTAATTATTAAAACACAAATTAACATTCATTTCACCACAAATTTACACTTCTGTAGTCATGTCCAGTCCACTGACTTTATTTCTGACTGAAGCCAGTTCTGCTGGATCATTTATAACAGAGGTAACTGATGATGCGTTGTGATACGTCCAGTTTGGTCAAGGCCTGCAGGGCTCTGGTTCCCAGCACTGTCCTCAGTGCAATGCGGCTCAGCTGCTGCAGAGAGAGAGGAGTACCTGTGGAAACACACAAGCACATAAAAGTTAGGGTGGCATACAAAGATCTTGGGCAGTAAAAGATGGCCTGATCTCAAAAAGGCATAAAAAGCTGAACATAAAATAGGATGGATTTTACAGCTGGATAATGGTCTTAAACACGCCTCAAAATCCACAAGAGGTGCAAGCCGAAGGTTTTTGGCTCTCACAGTCCTCACAGAACTAAACAGCAGCATCAGAAATCTGTGGCTAGACCTCAGAAGATTAGTGCATACAAGACAGCCTTAAGGATGAATTGGCAAAAAAAATCCCCCAAAATGGAAAATGAAAATCTTCATGCCTTTTGGAAACCAGGTCATCTTTTTCTCACTCAACGTTTCACAGTAACAGAAATGTTGGCCAGTGGTGCCTAATTATTTGCATGCCTCAGTATATAAACACAATCCCAACAAAAAGGCAGAGTATAATAACCAGGCAGTGCTCTCACTCTCATAGTGCTGTAGACAGAGGTGAGCTGGAGAGCCAGGAGTGGTGTAGTCGATAGGTCTGCGTCCCAGGTTATCAGTGACATTAATGTTTCCCCCAAACTCCACCAGAAGCTCGATGAGGTCCGGCTGGCCCACTTTTGCAGCATGATGGAGAGCAGTCTCATGGAATTTTATGGCATTCACCCTGGCACCTTTAAAATAATTCCTTTTTCTTATTTTCAGAAACAATTTGTAGATAATTTCAAAGCAGGTGAGACTTTTTTTAGATGAATTTATAACATATTGTTGAATGATCTTCAGTGAAAATTGCACGGAATCAGTACTGAATCTTTCGTTTCTTGCTCACCTGCATTGAGCAGCAGTAGAGCACAGTCCACATGTGCCTTAGCACAGGCCGCATGCAGCGGCGTCCCGAAGTAAATGTCAAACGCCTCCAGCAGTGCTCCCTTTGATATTATTAACTTCACACACTCTGGATTACCTGCACCAAAATGCGGAGTGATTCCAAAGAACTGAAGATCCAAAATAAAGTCAACATTAATTCATATCCTAACACATCTTCCCTCCATGACTTATTTCCAGACTGCTAGTCAAGTGGTGGACTGAATGGGAGTGGGAAAGTTCAGGTGATGTAATGGGGACACAACCCCCAGGTTTAAACAGTACTGTGAGGCTGTGGTCATATTTCTGCACCCCAAAATGAACATGCTATTATTGGTCTATAACAGACGAATAGCCATCCAGCATACAGATTAGCTTGTGTTTGCTCATGGATTTCCTCATGGGTTGCACATTGGAGTTAAAAGCATGCACGCTCACCTCGGATGCAGGCCTCGTGGAGTGGGGAGGCAGTGAGGGCAGTTAGGGTGGGGTTGACCGAAGCACCATGATCCAGAAGCAGTCTCACACACTCCACACTGCCCGCCGCACACGCATAGCACAGAGGGGTGCTGCCATGGACGTTCCTCACGTCCACCTTAAAAGCATGAGAGGTGAAGCGTGTGGTCTAAAATCATGCCTAGGTCAGATCATTCCTACACTGTAAACCCAGTTGTAAAGTCAAGTAAATGAAGTCTCTGTTGTTCTCATACATAATATATTTGTGGTCATTTTACACATTCAATTGCTTTGAGTAAGTTGAATAAACTAGCAATAATTGATTGTAGTATGTTGCCATTGGCAACTGCATAATGATTGGCCCATGTAAAAACTGCACTAATGTTGGATTTACTCATTTCTGAGCAGGTTCCATGTAACTGAGGCAGCATAATATACACTGACCTGTAGGGCTTGTTTGTGCAATGCAACTTCTGGGTAACACTTACAACTCTCCCATTGGCTCCTGGAACCATAGGATTTGCATACAGGGTGGGCCATCCAGTCATGAACATTCACCGTCAGTGTGTTGTCATGTTCCCGGGGCTACATTATCTTGGGCCTACAGGTATTGTGTATGCAGAGATTGATTGTTTGAAGTTCTTGTTGATGCCTGCTAATGTTTCTGATGTTTCTCTAATGGTATGGTTGGCTGGCTTGCATCTGTGTTGAAAGTTGTAAGAACAGTTTGGCACTTTTCTGTGTGGGACCTAGTGAAGCAAATGCGCTTAGTTGTATTTCCAATACATTAAGGTATGTACTACAGAAAAAAAAATGGGGAATATATATGGAATATAATCTTTTTATGTAATTGTACTGCTATTTTAAACAATATTACAGTTTTTATCTATTTTATCTATCTATATATTTTTTATAGTATATTACAGTATTTGTCTTCTTTATTTCAATACAATTTAATTTATGTAAAGTTACAATTAACTGAAATTACACATGCAGATATACGTTGATTTTAGGGAAGATTGAATTTATTTTGTATTTATGTGTACACTGTGAAAACGCTCAAAAAACAGCAATGGCAGCCAAATAAAATGTAAAATTCAAGGCAAATATTCAAATAGAAATTAATGGAGTAATGATATGTTTACATAAATTTTCATTGAAGTTTCTGCAGAGAAGCTCTGCTATTGTACTGATTTTTTTCTGAATTGTTATGCTCAAACGCCTTCAGAAAAGTGACATCACTAAAAGTTATGCACCAAACAAATACATCTTTTCCATTGGCTCCTGGGACCGTCTATGTACATACAGGGAGTGTCCGCCAGCCACTGACACTCACCGTCAATGTGTTGTTGTTTCCTCAGGGCTACCTCCTCTTATCTCCTCTTATATTATACTGCCTGTGTGATTTTTGTGGTAGTTGATTGCTTGTTGTTTGTATTGTAGTTTTTCAGAGTTGCTAGTTTTTTGGTTTTCTGTGGTGGCATAAGTTCTTTTGGGAGACTGAAGCAAATCAAGCAGGGAATTCTGTAAATATATTTAATTTTTGAGTTATTGAGTACTTGCAATTAATGAGTTTTCGTGAAATAAAAATGCTCCCAAAATGCAGGATAGGTCCAGCTCACAAATGCCATGATTTGCAAAATAATATGCCAACGACAAGAAATTAGTTCCATTTAATCATTTCTCCCATATTAATGTTTCTCAACAAGTCCAGTAACTGAGTCAGCAGTACTGTTTCAGTAATATACAGTGAATTTGTTTGTGGAGTACAACTCACATCTTTCCCATTGGTTCCTGGCCTCACCAATTTTCATACTGGGCGTGTCTTTCCCCCTTCACTCACCATCAGTGTGTAGCCATTCTCCCCAAACTACCATCCCCTATGTGTGGCTTTGTACTCTGTGGTGTAGTTGTGTGACCTTAATGCTGAAGGCTACAAGAGCAAGTTATCATCTTTTCCGTTGTTCAGGTGGTGTCAGGTAGTCTTATGGAGGGCATTAAGGCTAGGCTTTATAAATTCTTTATAGGGGTGATGTTTCATGGCAAATTAATTAAATAGAGTCGTTTCTGAAATCCAACACTGGAAACAGTAATGCAGTTGCAATACTTTTTTTCTACTAGGGTATTTTAATTCAGTCATTATTTTAAGCACATATCTTTGTGTAAAGAATGCCATGAATGCACTAAATACCCCACTGCATTGCTGACTATCACGCTGGAGTTCCCAGTTTATATGTAAAACTTTGTTTACAGTTTCGTGCTTCATTATACAATGGTGTCAAAATAATGTTGATCGTGTCAATGTGTCAGCAAATTTGGCATTATGGTGATATCTTACTACAAGAAACTGTTAAAACATGCTTGTTTTTTATTGTATTTCCTAGCATTGAGTTCCTGATTACTGCACACAGGCTCAAGTAGAATCAAGATGAAATTATTACAACTTTTAGCTTATTATACTTTCATTTTACAAAAATAGCACAAAGGTGTAGCTTTGAGTTAAGCGTACCTAACTGCTAAAACTGAACTACTTTAAATATCGTTAGGTAGACTTTATACATACTACTGCATATGTATTTAAATCCATATTTTACATACTGACAGAAAAAATAAACATCAGCTGTCATTACTTAGTATATTCAGCCAATATGAAGCCACACTTAGCAGCACAGAGAGTAATAATTTACTCTTACAACCTTCAGCATTAGGACCAGACAGCACTAATCATAGAGAACAAATTAACACAGAGGGGGAAAACAGTCAGATGGATTCACTACACTCTGGTGGTGAATGAAAGGGGGGAAGACACACCCAATATGCAAATAGGTGGTGCAAGGAGCCAATGGGAGAGTTGTGAGTTGTACTTAAATAGGTTGTATTCCACACACCGACCCACTGTATATTACTGACCCAGCATTAATATGAGAGAAATGATTAAACCCAACACCAGCGCAGTTTATTTTGTGTGTGATATTTTAAAGCTTACATGGGCCAATCACTGCTCATCTATCAATAATAAACTAAATCACTGTACTCAAAAAGCCGGAAACTGTTTATATTTATCATTTACTGATCAGGGCAACACTTAGTTAATAGAAGACCATATTGAGTAGCAAAAAAATATTAGTAACCTGCCTTTAAGCCTGAGGCTAAGCAGCCACCAAACTACACACACTACAACTGAACACATATGGGACGTCTGTCTGGGTAGAATGACTACACACTGATGGTGAGTGAAGGGGAAAAGTCACACCCACTATGCAAATAGGTGGTGCCAGGAGCCAATGGGAAAAATGGGTTAGGCACAGCTGCCTCAGTTTCTGGACTCATTGAGGAACATGAGATAAATAAGTCAATTCAACAGCAGTGCAGTTTTTGGGGGTGCTGTTTTTAAGCTCACATTGGGCAATCACTATATTTACCAATGGCAACCAAATAAAAACAAGTATTATAGGTTTACTCAGTCTAAAGACACAAAACTCTGTTGAGTAATATGTGGGATATGTCCAGTTTTATAGGAACAACAGACCTCATTAATTTGTGTAAAAACAACTTTTGGGGTCACAGTATACGTACATCATTTTATGTGTATTAGTATTTAGTAAGTATTCTAAATTTAATTAAAATTATTTTTAATCCATTAATTCACAGTAATATATTTATAAACATTTAATTTTTAAAAGTGATATTAAAGTTTATTTGCATTTAATAAAAGCATAAAATGAATGTATTTTTAGCATATTTTAAATTAGTACATAAATTTACTAGTGCATTTACAACATACTTGACAAGACATTGGACTGGGTTACCCACTGCTAATAATACACCACTAAAGGCTCATACACATCTTAGCTAATACCTCTCTAATAACCACTTACAGCATTAATGCCATTTTAAATATCTTCTCAGTAGTATATTACAAATCTCACAAGACCGATTTGACGGATTGTGGTTCAGGTCTGGTACCAGTCTCTGAGTAGTGCTTAGAGACCAGCAGCCAGGTGATGGTGACTGCGACAGTGTTTGAGCTGTTGGATGGTGGGTGGGCAGGTGTGAGGTCACTTAGGTCACATCAGTAGGGAGGGAACTCAGTTGTTATGTTGAGTTATCCTGGGTTTAATGGATTTTAACAAGCCTGGGGGTCCACAAGCTAGTTAAAGAGCCTCTGGTGATCATCACTGCATTTGAATATTATAAAGTTATATTTTTACACGGTCATTAAGTGCAGCTGTATAGTATGAGTGAAATAACCATGACATCTTAGAGCGATGTGCGTGATGTGGCTCTCTGCGGCCTGCGTGAGAAGCAGAGGGAGAAGGCGGAAGGAAAAGTAGTTCCCATTTTCAACATTTACTCGCTACATTCGACATTTACTGATTTTTCTTGAGCATCAAGTTCACATAAAATACCGACTGACTTGATATTAATGATTAACTACTTAAATAATACTTTAACGTGATGGTCTGAGATGATTCTGAGAGAGAATGTCAGGTCTGGAAGTTTCGACACTTCAGTATCCGTCCGCCCTGACTTCACCTGCGCTCCGGCGTTCAGCAGCAAGCGCACACACTGCGGGTGGGCCTGGATGCAGGCGTCGTGTAGAGGGGTGATGTTGTCCACCGTCACTGTGTTCACTAAGGCCCCTCCATCCAGGAGCTGTCTGAGCTGCAGAACCCGTCCTAAAGAAGCGGCTTCGTGCACAGGAGTCCGGTCCGCCCAGAAGCCTGCGGCACAGTCACGCCGCGTGAGCCTCAGCCTCAGAGATAAACACAACACTACCCTGACTGAGTTCACATTTACAGAGGGACAGAAACACCTCGGGAACACTGACCGTCCACAACCTTTCCCCCAATGTGTCCCCGCTCACTGACTAACTTACATAAAAGGCTAAATGGAGTCTAAATTAACTTTAGCATATCTTTAGCTCGACTCACCGATATCTCCATAAAATGTCTGCCTGGCCGCAGTTAAATCCATGCTTGGGTCAGTGCAGCATTACCACATGGACGATGGACGTTTGTCTGTTTATGTGCGCTTGCTGCAACTCACTTTATTTTTAGATGAAGATTCACATGATCCCTGAAACAAGCGTTTGCCCGCAGGAATTCTGGGAAATGTAGTTTATTTACAGTAGCATCCCGTAAGAGCACTTAATACATTATACATAATACATAACCTAGTTTTCTTTTTTTAATGGTCATTATTTTTAGATAGGTGTGTATTGATAATTGCTTTTTTTTTCTATTTTCCACCAACCAAGCCTGTTATATAATTTGCTAAACAAAACAATCCAATAATCAAAAGGTTCTACAGCCAAAGTTAACCATTACTAGCCATCTTTAAATTATTTGTGTAGATATGATAGTTTCAAAACAGGAATGGACCGGACAAGTGTCCAGTTTTCTTCTCTGGTGTGGTGGGAAGATCTTCATCTGGTTCACAGACTGAAGCTCTGTGTCTTGAAGAGAGGCATTCAGGTAAAGTATGGGAGCACTGTGTGTATCTGAGTATCCATGACTTCTGTATTTGGCAGCATCACACTGGATAAATCTTTTGGGTTCTAGCCTATACAAACTGTCTAAAAATATGTTTTTTGAGTAAGCAGCATTGTAAGTTGCATTGGATGGGAGTGTCCTCTTACCCCAAGCCATGTTTAGAGCCCCAACCACATTACTAATGCACAAACAGATGTATCACAATAGAGCTTTGTCCACTGTCAGTAGATACAAAAAGATAAATAAACATAAAATAAAATGATTCAATGTCAACCATTTTTAAAGCGTTCTCAGGTCAATGTAAAATTAATATAAGCCCAAGCACACTAGTGGTGGCCAGCAGTGTTCGTTCTAAAATTCGTAAGGCGAGATCCAGTGACCGGTTAAACTGGGTTTTAGGAAGTGGGCACCTCACTTCCCTGAGCTCCCTCAATGTAGGAACAAGATTGTTCAGTGTTGTCTCTGCATTCAGAGCATTTATCTAATAAAAATGTGAGTGATGTGATCAACCCCTCATGTCTTTGCAAAGGTTAAAGGGGTAGTCAGACATTTTTTATATTTTTTGTATTCCTTATTTGCTGTTTTTTTCAAACATCACATAATTTTAGGAGTACTGAAGTCCATTAACATTAAATATTATAGTATGAGCTTCTATGTAAAGACACATAATACAGCTTCCTCACTGGTAACTGCTGCATGTGTTTCTAGCTATGGAACAGAAAGCTTTAGGTTAGGAAAATAACTACATAATTATATAGTAGTTATAAAATATAACTATATAACTACATTATATAGTTTATAGTTTTACATACATATATAGTTTACATTTTTAGTCTTTTAGTTAATTATGATTCATAATCATAATTAACATAATTAACCATTTAGGCAAAAAAAGGACTAAAAACGGAAGCATGTCTGATAAAATGAGCAGAACAAAAGGAAGGAGCCCATCCAGTTCATATACAGAAAGCACAGCTTATAGAATGTAGATCTTCTGGTCTGGAAGTGTGCCTGAGCAGTAAAATCATCAAGCTGTGATGGACACCAGGCATCCAGAAGAAGTAAAGCGGGAGGAGCCTGAGCTTTATAGTCAAGGGTGTAGGTGGACGGGTGTGTGTAGTGGTAATCCGTTTTGTTCTATTAAACTTCTCTTTAAGACTGTAATAAGACTGGTTCTCATTTCCATCAGTGCCATCAAATGCAGCCTTTTGTGGAACCACCATTCAGAAAGAAAGCTCAAACAACAATTTTCACAAGTTAACGTTTTACTTCGCAGTACAGAAATCATTTGAGCCCCATTTTGCTCAGCACAGTTCTTCGTTGTTTAAAACACTGATGACATTTTGCACAGGGCCCCCGTCATGTCAATACTGCAGTAGACATTTGGTCCTTTCTAACGCAACAGAGATACAAAGCAGAACTAGGCCACTTTTCTCATCTGCTTTTAAGAGCTCCTCTCTCTGCAACCAAACCCAGCCAGAGACAGTTCCTCTAAAGCACAGTGTTCAAAGCAGCTCTCACAGACTTATACGGTTAAGTAGCTTTCCCGTTGACGTGTGCCGACCTCTGACCAAATGGCCTGGGAATCAGGCACTGCCCCTCACAACAGAGATGTAAAGGCAATAGCTGGAAAAGCCCCAAGCTCCCTGTCCTATCAATTTACAGCCGCAACAATTTACAGCTAAAAGGTCAGTTATGTCAAATTAATGCAGTTTCCTCATTCGTATTTAGCAAAAAGGTGTATATAATCGGAGGCTGGATGAGCATTACTTGAAGGAAGAAGGAAGATTATATACATTTTGTGTGCTTGATACTTCCCTTACATTTGCAAAGCAGGGTTAGGACATACATTGCTAGCTACAGTTCAGTAACTAGTTAAAGCACCAATCTGTAGGAAAACACGATGCAGCAATTCCTTTTCATCAAAGTTGGTGTGAGTGTGGCTTAAAATCATTTGAGGATTTCTCCTGCAAAATTCTTACAGCTTTGTCAGCTCAATAATTTTACAGTTTCGCTCTCCTAGACACATCTGCTTGAGAGGCCTTTATTCTTTATTTGAGTTTTTGCACATAATTATAAAAAAATACTTCTGCTTCTTTTTTAAAGTACTGCCTGTTACCTGTGCCTTTATATATCGATTGAGAAAAATCTGATCATTTGGCATCTTTGGACTAAATGTCCTCCCTGTCTGAGCAGGGTGACAACACGATGACATGATGGCAACCAGATACAGGACGTCGACCAACAACCAGTGCAATGTCTCATAACCTGATTATACAAAGCAGACCGCCAGACCCTTCTCCCCCCTCTTTAAATGCTAATTTGTAACGGTATACATGAATTTCCTTTACGGGCAAAAAAACATATACTTGAAATCATCAGCTAGCCCATTTTGGTTACCTTTTTTTCTTCTTTTTTCATATTTTCTTTTGTTTCTTAAAGATTACCATCCTCTGAATATCTGATATTCAACAGTGCTCTGAGCCCAGTTACTGGTCGGCCCCATCGCCGAAGATGTCGTTCTTCTTGCGTTCCATCTCGGCAAAGTCAAAGTCTGTGCCGGTCATGCGCTTGTAGATGTCTTTGATGTCGTCACAAGTTGTCTCGAAGTGGGTTGTGGCGTCATAGGAGCGGGAGATGAAGACCTGAACCCAAACAAAATGCAAAGTTCATAACTTACTGTAATTTACTGCTGACGGTTAAGATACTTCATGTTACTGAGAATGTGTATATAATCAGAGGCTTTAGTGAGCTTTCATACAATTTTGAGTGCTTAATATTTACATTACATTTGTGGATACAGTTCCTTAACTAGATAGAGCCACCAATCAACCCAAACCAACCCTACTTTTGCTTCTACAATAAATAAAAGTCTCCTAAAAGGCCATCAAAGTCAATAGACAGGGGACAGGCTTTAGGATACGAGAATGCACCACTACTAATTTTGCAACCTCTCCCTATAGGAACACTGGCACCAGTGAGGCCAGAATACTAGCCATCAAGTTAACTGGTAAAGAATTAGTTTGTGAAATCATAAATTATTCAATATTCAGACAGCAGCACTGCTCTGTTTTTATGCTTGCTTAATCTTTCCAAACCTGAAACTGGATGCAGAGCTGTTGCAATAGGAAGGACATGAGATGTAGTTTTTGCAGCATCTTATTTTACTATATGCATAGAACTCTCTGTAATGAACTAACCTGGCTCTCCGCTCCGAGATCAGTTGGAGCATACAGATCACTGATGCTCACAAACCTGTAAGAGAGAGACAAAAATATCAACAGGGATCAGAAATTTATATACACGTTCCTGTCACTTTCCTGTTGAATAATGTGAAATATTCTGAACTCTTGCTAAACACTTACTTTTGCTCGATAGGTTCCAGCAGGTCCAGAGCAGGCTTGATCTCCTTCTCAGGGTCGTTAGTTTCCACAGTGGTGCTGACGATGGCAATGTATTTACCCTGGGCTGCCACGTTGTGTGCATATGAGATCATACACACATAGATATCTAATGAGAAAAAAAAAGTGCATTTAACAGTCTGATTAAACCACCACCATCTGTGCTCATTGCTGTCTGCGGGGTGCAATATACAAACACTGTATCTAAGTTAAAAGTGGCTTTTGCAGTGCTTTGCAGTGCGCCTCACCGTGCTTCCTGTTGACCTGGTTCTGGGGGATGATGATCTGGCAGGAGTTGGCATCCGAGGTGCTCTTGATGGGGTGGCTCAAGATGCAGATGACTCTGATCACCTTGCCTACCACCTTGGCACGATCCATGACATAGCTGGGGTCACAAATCAGTTGCTTACAGCGGGCAATCTGGACAAAGAACAAACCACACCATAAATTTAGCTCAAGGAGGTACATCACTTTAGTAAAAATCTGATCCAGGTGTACAATTACATGGACAGATTTGTTGGCACAGAAGTGTCTAGAAAGTCCTAGGTCCCTTTTTAAGTCCCTTCTAGGCCAGAAGATTAGGTCCCCATATAAATGAATCTCAAATATCTTGCTAATGAAATCATGTGCACTAAATGAGGAAAAAGTGCTTAGGGGCACCAGGACTTGCCTCTGACTGGCTTTTTAGATGTTTAAGACTGATTTGGTGCCTTTAGTAAAACTGAAATCAGAACTATGAACAGAAAGCTCACCTCTCCCTCGGATTTCACGCCCACTACTTTGCCATTCTCAATGATGATATCTTCAATTGGCTTGTTCAGCATGTAAGTTCCTCCATAGATGGCACTTAATCTGCAAGAACACAGAACACAGCAAATTTATGCCCTCTAGTGTGGCTGAATGGTACTGCAAAGTGACAAATCAGATGATTCCATGACAGAGATACAATGGAGTTACTGCAGAGATCGAGAACTGGTAGAAAACACTGACCTGGCAAAACCCTGGGGGAGTTCTCCAAGACCATATAGGGGGTACAGGTATGGGCTCTTCCCATATCTGGCCAAGGACTCACTGTACAACTTAATCCTGTTTATCGTGTCTATACAGGGCTGATCCAGATAGCTAGAGTGGGGGTAGGGGTGGAAAGAGAGCAAGAAAGGAGGAAAAAGAGAAAGAACATACATATACGTAATAAACATCAGTTAAAATCTAACAAGTGTTTGGGCCACCCTCAAAATTTATCTGGAGAAGGGACATTTCACAGTGATAAAACAACTCACTCGTCTGTGCGGTAGAGGGCAATGGCGTGGCCCGTGAAGTCAACGACATCTTGGCCCAAGTCGAATTTCTTGTAAACCTCACGCATGGTGGTCTTGTTAGGGTCGACACCCTCCATGGTCTTTGGGTCGTTCTCATCAAAGTTGGCAACAAAAACCAGAAACTTCCGGAACCGTCTCTTCTCAAACAAACCCATGAGGCCTGGAAATAAAAAATAAAAAAAAACCTTTAGATGTACACATGATGTGCCCTAATATCTGTTCGCTCTGTAACAGAAAAAACAGCCTAGTGTCTGTGTAAAATTGAATATTACAGAGATCAACACCTTTAAGGAACAAGATTGAGAGAGGAACTACAGTACAGTTACCAGCTTAAACAATAATCTCATCATAAAAAAACACTACTGTGTGCTGAACACAAAAAAGGAACTAATACCAGAAAGAACCCATTTTAAGAAGCTGCACTAGCATTGACATTTTTAAAGGGCAAAACTGCCTCCCCACTTACACACACAAACCAAAGTACCAGAGAGTCTGTGTGGTATTTTTACCATCAACAGGAGCTGTTGCTTGTTTAAAATCAATGAGAGGATTCAGGACTGACATCACTGATTTTACAAAACTTCAAAACCCACTTACTAGAAGCCAGAGCCTCAGTCTCAGTGGAGGGCACCTTGTAGATACCGCCCTTCTTGTAGACAAAGCTGCCCTCGATCACTTTGAAGTCCAGATAACGTGTCACCTGTGTGATCAGCAGCATACGCACCAGCTGACCTAGACATGCACACACACAAAAGATTTATGGCATTTTCACTTTAATGTCATAAAGCACTGCATATTATTTCCTCCATTTAACACTTGACCATTACTATGATCCTCTTTTTAAGGCTTGAATGACCAGCTGGCTGAATAAAGTGTTAAATCATAACTGATTGCTAGGCAACAGGATCAGCTAAGCTGTGGGATCTGGCAGCACTTGGCTCGAGCACTTGAGTTCTCCAGAACTGGATTGGGTTTATTTGCTCATGACTGCTCAGTGTGTGCAGGAAAAGGTGGTTGGTTCTCACCGTTGGCCATAAGGAATTTAGGGATGAGGTCCACGTTCCAGTCACGGCCTTTCCCCATTGACTCAGGTGGGTTGCCAGGTAGGCTGAAACGCTTGTACAGCTGAGGGATGGGAAAGAGAAGACACCGTGATCCATCTCTGTCTATAACTATATTAAAATGTGTGGGACAATTTATTGCTAGCTACAATAGCATTTTCAGGCCTTACGTCCTCCAGGGGGGTGATGGAGGCACTGTCTCCTCCATAATAGGAGTTCCTGTCCATATGCAGGACCTTCTTCCCCTTCACGGACATGATCCCTGACAGGATGCATTCCTGTAGGAAACAAACATCAAGCAGACCTTGCTCAGCTACAGTTCTGTCACACATACATAAAAAAGGTATTTCTTCTGAAGGGTTACCAATACTCTGTTATGGTAGACACTCAACATTTCTTAGTGTGACATCCTATGACCAACATGGCGACTCACTCAACGTATACATTTTGCTGCATATGCAGCACACACACACACCTCTTTTGTTTCAGAGTCACCCAGTCACCCTGCACTGTACTTCCTCCAATTCATCTCAAGCTTCTCAATCTCAAGCTTCAGGACAAAAATGGCACAGATCTGAGCTACTGATACTTCCGTCATATGTGGTATTCTGCGGCCAGCTTTAATTTATGCAGTCTCTGTTATTTTGACTGACTAAAAAACAGTTCCTATCCATTCCTCTCCTTCATTACCAACTTAACCTACAAGTGGGCGTCCCATCTGGTTTGCTTTCCTATGGGGATGAAATAGAGGAGGAAACTCTGTTGCTTAACATTCTCTGGGTGATTTAAACATTTCTGTTCCATGGAAAGAGAGATCAGGCTTTTTTTATAAGAGCTACCACACTGCACACAACTAAGCAACAGTTGTTACACTCCTAAAACCAAAGGTGCTACCAGGGTAAAGACGCTGTGACTAAAGAACTTTTACACTGGCTTCTGAAACTCCAATAAAATTCACACACATCTCTCTTACAGAAACTGTTCTTTGCAATTGCAACCCTTTGTAGTGTCCTACAGAGTAAAATACAGGATTTTAATGAAAAAACTAGAGAAAGACACAAATCAGGCACCGGTACACAAAACACAGCGTGTTTAAGGAGGTGGAGGCCAATGATTCCAAAGCGTTCATATCATGCCCCATTTCCAGGCTGGAATTTATATGGGCTGCAGTGCTGTGATGTGGACAACGCTGTTTCATAATACGCGTCTTGAAGTAAACACTGTAATAAGGGGTACCATCACATGAATATAGCCATGTTCAAGCCAGTTTGGGAAATAACAAATAAGCACATGAGCCAACACTGAAAATTCCCTTGCCTTCTCAGAGGCTGTAATGCGATTAGCTCTAGTTGTAGAGGCGGCAAACCTCAGGGCCATGTGATGGAGTGGACTTTACACAGGGCATGAACAACATGCCATCCACAACAACACAGACACGAATTTGTGCCACATAACTGCTTGTTAAGACTCGGATAACATTTCTTCATGCATTACGGCAGCCCAAATCAAATCGCTGCAGAAGATCACCACAGGCATGCAAATACCAGCAACAGGAGTATTTAAAAAAAAAAATAGAAATGGAGTCCTAATAAAACATTGAACATAACAAAAAGAAAACAATGGGTCTGAACGGACCCCAGCTGTACCACTGAAGGACTGACAGTGATTGCAACTGCTGCTGGGAAAGGGGGGGGCTTTTATTTGTAATGTGTTAAACCCAATCTTTTATCAAGGCCGTGATACAGGCCACTGTTGTGGCCCATCAGAGGACAGAAGGCTGCGCTTCATTGTGGCACAGGAACTGCAGATTACAGGGTGTTTTGTTCTCATTGACCACTCTCCTCTCTCTATTCAGCCTGAGTCAGACCTGGCCAGGGCATCTCATGCTTGATTGGCATCCAAACTCAGACACGCCCTCAAAATGAGGGAAAAACTGTCCGCTTCCTGTGCCACACGGCTTCATTTAAACCTTTTCTAGCTTTTATGGTTTCAGATTGCGGCGCTACAGCCAAAAGGCTGGTCGCTGTCACACCCTTCACATAAAAATCAATGTCTTGCCTTTGAGCTGAAACACTCATCACGGAGCCCTAAAGTGCAACTGAGTCAAGCACTAGTGCAGCATCTTGAGAAACACAACTCAAGCTCACTACAAGCACATCTGTCTCCTCACTACTGACCGGTGAGCCAGAAGACAGAATCATAATTCATGGACTACAGATTTTACATTTAACTGTAATGATAATTAGATCAACTCTCTCATGATTACTTGAGAAGTCAAGGCTTATTTGCCATTTATTTGGCAAGAAATTCTTGTGCCCAAGCTCCAGTATAGTGCTAAATATACAAAACATACACCATATGGGCATAAGTATTGGGACACCTGCTCATTCATAGTCTCCCCCCCCCCCATATTAAAGGCGTTTATATATAGGATTTAACTGCATTCAGCAACAGCGTTACTGAGGTCAGGACGTTGGATGATCACCCCACCTCTTCCCAAACATACTAGATGGAGCACCATCATTCCAGACTGCTCCACTGCTCAATGCTGGGGGGCTTTACACCCCTCCAGCCATGTATTTCTATACACATGGTGCCAACAGGTTCATGTTTATCTGCTCCAGAGTGTTCTATTCTATTGGCAATACTTCTTTACAGGGACTAGACAAGCTGTGGGTGTGGTGCACATCTATGTCAGAAATGGGTGCAACAAAGTAGCTGAATGCCTTCACTAAGAGGGGTGTACACAAACATTTGGACATTACAATGGTAGAATATGGTAAAAAAAATACATTTGCAGAGTTGGACTGTATACATCAATAGAAAGGGTCAATGAGAACTGTATATAAAGAGACAGTGGAGCGGTGTGTAACAGCACTAACACATTGCAAAGTCTTGAGAAATCTTTCTTACTGCACCCTTAGAGCTGAGTCTTAATATTTAAAACAAATCTTTGAATAAAATGTGACTTGACTATAATGCACATAACTTACAGTAAGAAACAGAACCTGACAGTTATGTACACATTTTTATATATGTTTATATAAAACATATACATATTTTGTTTTATATATTTTATATATGTATAACATTTTATATAACATTTGGAACACTAAATTATCTTGGAGACTATAAAAGGAAATGCATAGTTTGATCTGCATATTCTTTTGTATCAATTTGCCCAATTTTAAATTACTAATACAGTCAAGAGTGAAAGCTGCAAATAAGATCAACCTAACTGCTTTCAAGCCAAAAGCTCAGAAAAAAACCCAGAAGGTGATTGGGAACTAGCCTTCATACACTCCCTCCATTCCATGAGACAAACTAAACTACACTTTCCACAACAAATCAAGATCTGGCAACGCCACCTTCCTAGATCTGGACATGCCTTCCCTTAATTATAGCAGATAAAAGACCTATCGAACAGCATGCAAAACTGCTGACCCTTCAAACACAGCACATAAGCTTCGAATGAGTGGAAGCAATAAGAGTTAAATGTTAACAGAGCTACAATTTAAAATAAATAAATCTAAAAAAAATCTGCTGAGAGCATGAGGCCTGGCCTTCGTTATTCAGTATAGACAACCTTCAGTCAGTCACATGAAAGAGCGCGACTGTCTCAGGTACTGACATTTCAACTTCTTTTTCATGACTTTGGCTGCCTGCTGAGGCCCAGAGATTTGACTACGTCAGCATGTCTATCTGTCTGACAGTCCCAAATGTCAGCCTACTATCATGGTGTCAAAATCTACCAAGGCTTGCTATTCTCAAACCTACCACTTATCTCCTCAGCCCCTTTTTTGTTCACCCATTGGTTTCTTCTTGCCCGTCACTCGTCTTGAGCCGAACGCTCAGATTTGGGCCTGACTTTTGAATGACGACTCGCTTTATTACACTCCCTGAATTTACAGACAACTGACATTTTGCATAGTGGAATTAAAATGATGTGGCTGCTGGTAAGAAGGGTCTCCACGTGCTAATTTAGCTGTCAATACACAGACAAGTGCCAATCACAGTAGATTCCATTGAGCAGGGAATGAGAGAGAGAGGGAGGGAGTCGAGAGAGAGCGAAACAATGATTAAGCAACATAAACAATGGCGTCCTGAAGACACCACTGAACAGCCTCATCTTCGTTTAAGACAGAAAACCATAAACATCAGCACACAAAAGAGGTCTGTGTCCAGATCTGCTGTAAACCACTAAAACTAATCCAAAGCAAACAGCACAGCGAATCTGCAATAAAAACATACCTCGTCTGCTCATCTTCTACAGAATCTGAAACAGTTGAAAAAGCGAGCACTCCCTGGTGAATCAGCCTCTCTAAGCCTGCCCTTTTTAGTAGTGCAGATTCTACTTTTTGCAGAACTTCATCATCTAAAACTTTCACTTCCCTCAAGCTGCATGCCCGTTCCTATTTACAAGGTATAGCCCATATGAAACTCCTCCAGAAAATAGAAAAAAGGTGTTCCTCCACATTCCCTACTTCCTCTTTCCTGCCTAGATGTGCTACTCTCTGCGAGGCCTGACTGGGGTCATTTCAATGTTTCCTGAACATCAGTCATGCTTGCATACTTTGCATATCCTCGTCCACGGTGGCACCAAAAAAAAAACAAAAAAAAATAAACACATTAAGCAGAGAGGTAAAATCACTACTGGTATCTAAGTCCTTCTTGCTGATCACTTATTTTCTAATGCTGAGGAGGGCTTTTTTTCAACTATGGCTATAGGCTCAACCAAACCCACTAACGTTACAACCTCGATGCAAAGTACAGCAAGTAGATTAAGGCTTATCACGAGGTTTTTCCACCCTCGGCCTTGTTTTAAGCCTGGGAATAGTTAGGTGATGTCGTTATGACTTGCATAAACAAACACCATATATTACACACCTTGTTATTAGCTACATGCTGTGTGGTCGCAGAATTAAGGGAGGGGGGGCGGAGGGGGTGTCAGATCCCAGCCCTTACACAGCCACCACGGTTAATAAGATCAGATATACGATCGGTTCTCTCTTTTTGTATTCTCTTTACGCGT
Organism: Salminus brasiliensis; assembly: GCF_030463535.1. Taxonomy (NCBI): domain Eukaryota; kingdom Metazoa; phylum Chordata; class Actinopteri; order Characiformes; family Bryconidae; genus Salminus; species Salminus brasiliensis. Next base: position 48,554,029 of record NC_132879.1, read on the forward strand.
TATTAAGCGAACCGGGGAGTTATTTGCTGAGGATTATGGCTGTGAATGAGGGCGCGGTTGTTTACTGGCCCTTCTTAAACAATGAGTTAACTTTCAGTACCGCACTGACACACTTGCACGAAAAATCCCCACCCTAACCAACTTCAGCTACTGACGAATAACACACAGAAGCGGTGGAGAGCTAATGTGCTCGATTTAGCCGGAGGGATAAAGCAGCACTGTCTATTTCGTTAGCTAGCTAACGTAAGTTAGCGGTTAGCTTAGTTAGCTAGTACTTTCTTATCTGCGAGCCAAAGCTGGATTCAGCTCCGCGCTTCGCGTTTAGCTAGCCTGTCAGACCTGACAGCTAGCCAACTCACTATAGCTAACAAGCTACAAAATAGCATTACTAAATTATGGACTCGGGATATTTGCACTTCAAGCTCAGGTTACTGGATATAGCTAGCCACACACCGGGTGTCCAGCTGGCATCTACGGAGAGCTCCCTAGCCACGTCGCTAGCTATAGCTAGCATGCGTTAGTTAATAACTAGCTAGCCTGCGAGCTAGGCTAGCGGACATATTAACGCCTGCATTATTAGCCACATTTGTAGCGCAAGTTTGTGAATACGATTGTCTATCGGTGTCAAATACAGCCAAGAACGACCCTAAAGCGACTTCGGAGACTTATTACGATTTAAAAAGTTATATATAGCTAAGTTAAAGCGACCTCCCTGTTAACCAGCGCTCGCTACCTCCCTAGTTAGCCATTAGCCTCTGACGTTTGGCGCTGCTTAGGGCTTAGGGCGCAGTCAGCGAAACAATTAGTTAGCCGCCGTGCTAGCTAGCTACAATTAGCCTGCTTGAGCTGGGATACTGCTAGCTGGCTAACGTTAGCCTTGTCAGCCCTTTGCCCAAGGCTTTGCAGATAGCTACAAATGAAACCAGGGCGAGAGCACGGATACAAAAATGCCCAGAGTTTAGCTGAATAAGTCAGTTATACCGTAAGTCCGGTCCCCAGCACGATAACGTCGTATTCTTCATTCATTTTTTTCACGAGTTTAATCCCCTTTCCTGTACGTCGGCCTGAAGAAAATGGAGATCAGCAGAGCTGGAAATGAAAGAAGGCGGTGTATCGTCAGGCAGGTCGGGCGAACGGCGGGGGAGGAGTCGGACACTTAGCTAGCGACGTCCAAGGGGCTTTTCTCGTTTGAATAGCTGCAGCCAGGCGTCATGGGCTTTGCATGGGGAGCTAACGCAGACTGGAGTTTATATAGAAACGCTGCACAAAACCATACGGTCGTATCTTTATTTAAGATACACTAATAGATTATTTAGCTACACGGGCAGGTCTGGTGTTTCCTGGTGAGCAGGATTCACAGGACGTTAAATAAACAGGCTTATCCTCCGTTAACTAACAAGCGACTACAGGGCACGTTGGGCCGTTTTCACAGAGCCTACAAGTTCAACACGCTCTCAGGTTTGTTTGCCTTTGGGGATCTTTACTTTTGATCAGCAGATAAAAATAATACATAAGGAGTGTAGACTGCCTGTGTAATCAGTCGTTAGTAATTAGTAATTGACAGTATAAATACAAAATAAATAAATACAATAAATAAATTACATGTAAATTTCCTTAGTAGATTTTACACATTTAAATGTAGCCATTTCATCTACTATTAAAATCAACAGTGAACTTACACAAGTCTTGTTATAATGTATAATGTCTAAAATAGTGGTAAATTTAATATGGTACCTTATTAACGTATAAGTATTATCGCACACTACGCTGTGCATTTACACCTTCTCCATGAATGCATTGGAAAATATACATTTCAGAGTCAAAAGATAAATAGAAAAAATAACTATTGGTCTATAGCTAGAACTAGTAGTCTAAGAGGTAGAGTTTAGAGACATCAGGCGTCTGTGTCCTGTCACCACCTTTGTGAACAAGCTTTCTGTAACAATTCTCAGACCCTTCTGAAGGGCTTTGTTTACTTCATGGCTTAACTAAGCACACATTTAGACAAAAAAAAACCTTTTCCAAAGCAAATTAACTGAGGTTTCCTTTTTTATTATTTTCAGGATTATTAGATGCAAAGCACATCATGAACCTGGCTTGGAATTGACTTACCCATGTTTAGCATGCTAAAGATTCTCCACAAGGGGGAACGGTCAGTACCGGAATGGCCTTTTGTGCTTCAACTCACTGACACTGTGTCACTGTTTTCTGCTATTACCATGACCAAAAATGACTACTTGTTGGGGTCCTTGTGGGCCCTAGGTCCACCCTACATTGTCACTGTCTGGTCTCCATACCTACATTCTTGATCATGTCCTGTGTTTCTCACTAAGGCTGCAACTGAATGGGTTGATCAACAGAAATTGAAAACACAACAAATAAACAACCACTTCAGGCCACTTATTTAAATGAGACGTCATCCTGACATGGGTCTCTACAGCCCACACAAGCTGAACAGAAGAAAATGAGAGCATGTTTCTGCACAGAAGTGCTTTGTTTATTGATTTATTGACATTTGCCAAGGGCACTCAATATTTAGCTGAATTTCTTGAATAGGCAGTTGCTAAGGCTCCAACTCGTCAGGGGTCTCGAACACTCTGGTTACATCTTGTTTCTTGGCATGCTGTCTGGCCCTAGTGCCAGTGCTGTCCTCTGTATCCACGAGTCCCAGCTGCAGCAGGGTCTGGGCTGTGCCGGCGTGCTGGCCGATACACGCCATGTGTAAAGCTGAAAAATACAGAACAGAATGTTGTACAAGAACAAAGAGTGAGTGTTTTTTCTTAGATGGTACTGAACAAGAAACACCTGAAGCTGGTATTCAGCATAATTAAAAAGTCTAAAAGACTGTCTATATTATGCCCTATAGATATTTCAGGACATCATCAAAAGATATCAGTAGTAAAAGTACAGTCATAGGTACCCAAAGTTTAACACGTGAAACAGCAGATAAAAATGACTGTACTCAGAGTGTGGTTGTTGTCGCTTCCTACCTGATCTTCCTTTCTTATCTCTTGCATGGAGATCAGCACCCAACTGTAGCAGGGTTTTTATGAAGCTTGTGTGACCCTCCTGAAAATAAACGCTAGATGTGTACTGAGTTTACCACAAGCACTGAACAGCAAAGATCATCATCAGACCGTACACTAGTTACTGCATCTTTGCTAATGTGTAGATGTTCTCATTCTGTAGTCATTACCGCCTATAGCATTAGTAAGGTTATGTCTGTTAATTTAGAAAGCAACCATGACCACAGTGACCACACCTTAGCAGCATAATGCAAAGCTGTAAGCTCCAACTTTGTGGCTCTTGCATTCACGTCAACATTGAGACCCTGGACGAGGAAACGTAGAGCTTCTTCTTGAGCAGTCACTGACGCTTGGTGTACGGGCTGTGTTCCCAGAATATCTACAGCAGTCGGGGAGGCCTATTTTCAAACACACACACACACACACACATTCAAAATGTTGCGTATTTTGCTGAGTCATCATCATAGTTGCTACTAAAATTGTCTTCAGCTTACTTGGTGTTTCTCCAGGAGCAGCTTGGCTACCGCAAGGTGTCCATTTCTGACAGCATCCATGAATGGAGTGACTCCACAGCTGTCCTTCTCGTCAGGTTTATAAGCACATCTAGGTAATAATAATAATAATAATAATAATAAAACTTTATAATACATACACTCACTAAGTATGGGTTAGGAACACTACACTTATACTGGGTAGGGACTCCCTTTGCCTTAAGAACAGCCACAACCCTACGATTCTGGTCCATGATGGCATGTTTTTGCATCACACATGCAGCAATTTTCCTGTTCCTCCACATTCCAAAGGCGTTCAATCGGATTCAGATCTGGTGACTGGGAACGTCAGTGAGAACAATGAACTCATTGCCATGTTCATTAAAACCAGTTTGTGATGATTTTGCTTTGTGACACGATGCATTATCCTACTGGAAGTTGCTGTTAGAAGATGGGTAAATTGTGCACATGGTCAGCAGCAATACTCACTTAGGCCACAGCATTCATGTACTGACTAACTGGTATTATTAGGCCCAAAGTGTGCCAAGCAAAAATTCCCCACACCATTCCACCATCTCCACCGGAGAAGGCTGGATCAATGGAATGAAGCTGTTGGCACCCAATTCTGACCCTACCATCTGTATGTCTCAGCAGGAATCAGGTTAGATCAAACAAACTTTTCTGTCCAGTTTTAGTGAGCCTGTGCCCACTGCAGCCTCAGCTTTCTGTTCTTGACTGGCAGAAATAGATCCAGACGTGATTTGCTGTTGTAGCCCATTCTCCTCAAGGTTCAACGTGTTGAGCATACTGAGAGGCTTAACCATATGACCACAGCCTTTCTGTCAGCGCACACCAGTCAGGCCATTCTCCACTGACCACTCTCATCACCGAGGCATTTTCAGAAGTGCAGAACTGTCGCTCACTAAATGCTTCCATTTTGAGTAAAAAGTAGCTTGACTGACATTCAAATTCATAAAAATCACATTGTTTTGTCTTTCTGATAGTTGATATGAACGTTACCTAAAGCTGCAGGCCCATATCTGCCTGTATATGCATTACCCTGCTGCCACAGGACTGGCTGTTTAGATAACTGCATGAATGAGTACAGGACAGTAGTGTGTAACACAAACGCACCTCAAGTGGAATGTGCACAAACAGACTCTCAACCACTCACCTCTCAAGAAGGGTCTCACAGACTTCCAGACATCCATGCATAGCTAGAACACAAATGTAGACTTATGATCAAACCAAAAACAAATACATGTAAATATATAAATAATACTTTTAACAAGATAAAATAGTGTGTATAGATACTGTCTCTATTCTGCTTCTGATTTTTCTTCTGGGCCAAATCTCAAAAGTCAAAGTAAATTATCTGTTGTTCTGCCCTGAGCTCACACAGACAGTACCGGCAGTATGCAGTGGTGTCCGGCGGGTCTTGCTCTCTGTCCTCCACACCTCAGGCCTGACCAGCAGGAGATGCTCGATCACAGCTGCATCGCCTTCTCGGCATGCAATGTGAAAAGAGTTCCAGCCGTCCTTGTTGTGGATGGTGGGGTCAGCGCTGTGATCCAGAAGCACTTTAATAACCTCGAGGTTCCGTCGGGTACAAGCCATCATCAGCGGAGTCCTAAGAGTCAGAGTGACCTTGTTTGTGCTGCATTTGTGTCATGATTCAGCTGAGTGAAGAGCGTCCCTTTAGATTTGATGGAAAAAGGCGACAGCAGCAGATAACAGTAATCAAGAACACTCCTAAATACTGCTAACTACACTAGGATCTACTATTTATATGGAAATAGACTCCCTTTATGTTATTTACATTCTTGGAGAAAGACGATGGAGGAAGCCCCATTTCACCCCACGAGCGCTCAGCCTGTTTACACCTGGCATTAACATGCACTTTGTATCCGGATAGTATCTGCATCTGCTTTGAACAGTGTGACCAAATTTGGGAGGAGGTGTTTACACCTCGCTTTTCTTTGAGGCAAGTGACATCTGAACGTGATCCGATGTAAACAGGCTAGTAAATAACCACCACTTTTGTTTGTATTCAGTTGCAATAGAATTTGCATTACATGAAGGTTTTAAATAATTTAAACATTAGGCCATCTGGAATTTGAAGAAACTTGGTTCAGTAAGTTAAGCTACTCTTAAATGGAAAAGCTCAAATTCTGAAATCAGAAAAGACAGAAATTAAAAAATTACATTCCTAAATATCACAAGAAAAGCCTTCGTTTTACAGTCTGAATTACTCCTCCGGAAGCTACAGTCTTCTGACTGGCCTGTGGTAGTAGATGGTACTGCTACACAAACAATACTAAAGGTAACAGAGTCTTTACAAACATAAAATCCACACCTGGTTCACAGTAATAGGACTATTTCAGTGGTGTGTCACATACTCAGTGTGGCCTCAATACTCTGTAGTGATTTGTCCTCCGGCTCAAAACAGTTCCTTCGAGCCGGATTTGAACCAGCGACCTAAGGATGTCCATATTGAACCTCTACAGTCCTCCGCTCTACCAACTGAGCTATCGAAGGAGACATGGCAGCTAGCTCTACTTGTAAAATTTTTGATCATAGACCATTGTGATCGGTTGCAGTAAAACCTGTAATAGATAAAAGTTTTAAATCATTTAAAATGAGGTTATTTGGAATTTGAAGAAAGTTGGTTTCGGTAGGTTAAGCTAGTCTTAAAGCGCAAAGTTCGGCCTAAATAAGACGTTGATAGAAAACCGAATATATTCCTACAATCTATAACTATTAATCAGACCCTTGTTCCTGGGCGTTACCCTTAATATACAGGCTGAGTTACTCCTCCTGAAGCTACAGTCTTCTGACTGGCCTGTGGTAGTAGATGGTACTGCTACACAAACAATACTAAAGGTAACAGAGTCTTTACAAACATAAAATCCACACCTGGTTCACAGTAATAGGACTATTTCAGTGGTGTGTCACATACTCAGTGTGGCCTCAATACTCTGTAGTGTTTTGTCCTCCGGCTCAAAACAGTTCCTTCGAGCCGGATTTGAACCAGCGACCTAAGGATGTCCATATTGAACCTCTACAGTCCTCCGCTCTACCAACTGAGCTATCGAAGGCTTGGCAAGAATGTTTTTATGAGCCGGTGTGTCCCTTTAGACTCGCTGCATGTGGAAAAATAAGACGCATTTTTGCTTCTATTAGTAAACTGACACAGAGAAGCTCAATATAACGGGAGCAGAATTGGGTTTTGTTGGTATGCTGTTCTTCTAAATTTGTGCTCTCTAGCTAAACATGCTGCAGTGCAGGTATTACTTGGCTGTGGAACATGTGGTCTATTAAAGGACTTTTTTTTCTATTTAACAAAACCCAGTGCGTTTAACTCGTCTTCTGAGGCCATTTATTTTATTGACCAATAAATGTTAAAAAAGAGCTTCCTTCGAGCCGGATTTGAACCAGCGACCTAAGGATACCTGTGTACAACCTCTACAGTCCTCCGCTCTACCAACTGAGCTATCGAAGGAGACACGGCAACCAGCTTTATTTGTACAGTTTTTGATCATAGACCATTGTGATCGGTAGCAGTAAAACCTGTAATAGATAAACGTTTTAAATCATTTAAAATAATTTAAACATTAGGCCATCTGGAATTTGAAGAAACCTGGTTCGGTAAGTTAAGCTACTTTTAAATGGAAAAGCTCAAATTCTGAAGACAGAAATTTAAAAATTACATTCCTAAATATCACAAGAAAAGCCCTCGTTTTTCAGGCTGAATTAGTCCTCCAGAAGCTACAGTCTTCTGACTGGCCGGTGGTAGTAGATGGTACTGCTACACAAACAATACTAAGGGTAACAGAGTCTTTACAGAGTACTGCAGCCTATCTCAGCTGTGGTGATGAACTGTTTCCACACAGAGGTTCGGAAATGTTTGAACTGATAAGCCAAAACTTTTGAAACAGCACTCTTTCACAGAAGCGTCTGTTATATTATATATTATACACAAAACTGTGTATTCCATGCAATTTTATTGTAAATTTAGCAGAAAGTCCATGGAAACAAAGTAATGATTTCTTTTCTTTTTTTTTTTTGGTTGGAACAGCGCTAAAAATGAAAATTTATTTGAATGAAAATGTTCAATAATTTTACCAAATAAGACGTTGATAGAAAACCGAATATATTCCTACAATCTATAACTATTAATCAGACCCTTGTTCCTGGGCGTTACCCTTAATATACAGGCTGAGTTACTCCTCCTGAAGCTACAGTCTTCTGACTGGCCTGTGGTAGTAGATGGTACTGCTACACAAACAATACTAAAGGTAACAGAGTCTTTACAAACATAAAATCCACACCTGGTTCACAGTAATAGGACTATTTCAGTGGTGTGTCACATACTCAGTGTGGCCTCAATACTCTGTAGTGTTTTGTCCTCCGGCTCAAAACAGTTCCTTCGAGCCGGATTTGAACCAGCGACCTAAGGATGTCCATATTGAACCTCTACAGTCCTCCGCTCTACCAACTGAGCTATCGAAGGAGACACAGCAACCAGCTCTAATTGTACAGTTTTTGATCATAGACCATTGTGATCGGTTGCAGTAAAACCTGTAATAGATAAAAGTTTTAAATCATTTAAAATGAGGTTATTTGGAATTTGAAGAAAGTTGGTTTCGGTAGGTTAAGCTAGTCTTAAAGCGCAAAGTTCGGCCTAAATAAGACGTTGATAGAAAACCGAATATATTCCTACAATCTATAACTATTAATCAGACCCTTGTTCCTGGGCGTTACCCTTAATATACAGGCTGAGTTACTCCTCCTGAAGCTACAGTCTTCTGACTGGCCTGTGGTAGTAGATGGTACCGCTACACAAACAATACTAAAGGTAACAGAGTCTTTACAAACATAAAATCCACACCTGGTTCACAGTAATAGGACTATTTCAGTGGTGTGTCACATACTCAGTGTGGCCTCAATACTCTGTAGTGTTTTGTCCTCCAGCTCAAAACAGTTCCTTCGAGCCGGATTTGAACCAGCGACCTAAGGATGTCCATATTGAACCTCTACAGTCCTCCGCTCTACCAACTGAGCTATCGAAGGCTTGGCAAGAATGTTTTTATGAGCCGGTGTGTCCCTTTAGACTCGCTGCATGTGGAAAAATAAGACGCATTTTTGCTTCTATTAATAAACTGACACAGAGAAGCTCAATATAACGGGAGCAGAATTGGGTTTTGTTGGTATGCTGTTCTTCTAAATTTGTGCTCTCTAGCTAAACATGCTGCAGTGCAGGTATTACTTGATTGTGGAACATGTGGTCTATTAAAGGACAAGGCTTTTTTCTATTTAACAAAACCCAGTGCGTTTAACTCGTCTTCTGAGGCCATATTAACATTTTTGGCCAATAAAAAAATTGTTTCCTTCGAGCCGGATTCGAACCAGCGACCTAAGGATGCCTGTGTACAACCTCTACAGTCCTCCGCTCTACCAACTGAGCTATCGAAGGAGACATGACGACTGTCTCTACTTGTACGCTTTTCATCGTGTTTCAGGTCATGTTACTGTGTCAAACTAACTTACTAACTTACCAGTCCGCCTTCTTTAAGCAGTCGATTTTAGCTCCTCTGTCAATGAGGTACCGAACACACCGCTCATGGCTCATGGAGGCAGCCTCGTGTAGCGCTCTCTTGTAATCACTGTTGTACAGCTCGATGTCCATCCCCACATCCTCCACCAAATACCTCAGGATGTCGGCGTGCCCGTGCCTGGCTGCATAGTGCAATAGAGTATCTCCCGATTTCCCAAAATGTGCCTGTATCGACTGCTTAATTAGGAGCTTTTCCTCTATCTGCTGTCTGAGCATACTCAGATCTCCGTCCTGCGTTAACCTGATTAGGGGCTTGAATGTGTTTTCCTCGTCCATTGCTTTCAATTAGCCAAGTCCTGCAATACTAACACGCACGTGCAGTCGTTGCTTGTGATCGGGTACGTGCACGACTTTCTCACGTCACTCAGTGTTTGTTGACATGGTCCGTGCACACGACGAAGCAGGCAGCAGCATCAGTGGCTACCTCACCGTGCAAATGGCGACGGAAACAAGCTCTTCTTCAAAATAAAAGACTCGCTGTTCAAGTGCAGTGACCGTAAATCGACTCCAGGTTTGTTCGCAAAGTATATGAATAATAATCAGTGTAAAAGTGAGGTGTGCAGACTGGTTGCGTAAGACGACGTTTCGGGGTTGCGGTTCTAAGTTTGGTAAGCACGAGCATTTCCGCTTCTCTCCCCAGCCTTTCCACAGCTGTCACATATCCCTACGTATCTTTGTAAGCCACTAAGCCCGCTACAAGCTAGGACTAGTAACTTTTACAATTTTCTTGGAGTAAGATTATGATCGGTCCAGCCTAAAAAGGGCAGTGATTTTAGGCACCATAAAAATATCACACTGAGCCCCATGATGACCATGATGACCACGATGATCCCACCGCACAAAATAACCCTGTGAATTAGACCTGGGCTACATTAAGTTTTGTTATTGTGATTCACAATATGCTTTGCTAAGCATATGGAGGATATTGTTAGTGCTTAATAACACTGATCAACTAGGTTTCATTACAAACATTGTGATTAGACTGGTTTAAATAGATGAAGTGCAGCAGATATTGAAGAAAAATCATTGTATTCGACACAGGAGAAGATCTGATTAGTAGTTTGTAGGACTCTGTCACTACTGATGTATTTAGTCTGTGATTACATGTCTTTAAATATCATGAAGTAGTATTTTTACCATATTTCCTCAATAATGCATGCAGCATTCTGAGTACAGAGCAATTCAGTAACTGTTGCTAGAAATATATAAATATAATATTCATCGCAATGAGCCCCTGTAATTATGCCAACCGATGCCATTCAACATAGTGCTGATCACCTCCTTCATCCCTAGTTGGGAGTAGGGCTGCTTCATTCGTAGGGTAGGGGAAGGGAGACCGGGCTTATGAGCTTGGGTCTGGCAGCAGGTGTATGGACAGTAGGTTGTTAAAATAGCTTGTTTACAGTTCAAATTGATTCAAAATTGTTAAAAAAAGAGAACAAAACATAAACACTCAGAATTTTCTGTCAAGATATTCAGTAATTAATGTTAAAGGAGCCTGAGGAAAAAAGGGGAAACATCCAATGAGGTGAGTCTCTGTATCTAAACAACTCTTACCCCCACTTGTTTAAGCCTTTAAAGGGTTTTTTAATCACAAAAATAGTTTATTATGGAACTATATATTATAATGTTTTTAAATGCCTTATGTATGGACATATGCAAGATTGCCTTACTGTACCGTGGGAGCGACTGCGCAAACAGACATGACCAATAAAGCCTAAAGAAAATATTTTCTAAGTAGGGTTGCAATTACACTGTATTTCTGGTGTACAAATTCAGGGCTGATTTAAAGAAGAGTCCATGTCTGTGAGAATTTTACATATATTATTTAATATTTAGACTTAGGGCAACAGCCTTTTTTACAGCACAATTTGCATAATTTATCAATACCGTTTGTGTACAACCACAAAAACCATGACGTTAGAATTTTTTTGTATGTTTTTCGGTTTACACTGAGTGGAAAACCAGACAGATTATACAAGCATCTTTGTACAGTCAGCATACATCGTTTACATAATAATCTGAATTTTCTTCCCCATAGTCTTCTTGTCGATCTTATTGTAGAATAGAATCTGGACACAAAAATATTATGAACAAACCACCAACAAAACATGCAACATCCAAAGTGAGTACATCACAGGTCTCCTGATACTACTTGAGTCGACAGGGTCAGCTTTAGCTCATTTCTATACACTGGTAAATCATGTGTCTGTTGTGCAGGTTGAGTCCAGTTTGTCGTAGGCAAGCACGGCGATTATTCTTCCAGTAGTGCATGTGCTGAGCAGAATACACACGGACCAAAAGAGTCACAGTTCCCCCCTTGCCCTGTGCCCTTACACATGCGCTGTGTTGAACTGGAAAATTAATAGAAGATCCTATCTGTAGAAAAGAAAGCTTGCTTTATTTACAAGATAAGAAATACTCTCGTTTTCGTAGGTCACTGGTGAGCTGGGGATAATGTATTCATGTCATCATGCACTGGATATTCAAAGGAGGAGTGTGTTTAAATATGAATATTAATATTGGTATGGGGGAAACGTATGCATGGACTTTTGTTCAAAGTAGCAGTTGGTACATGGCAATGTCTTTTTGTTTTTTTGGTGACTTTTCACATTTTAGATAAATAAAAAAAAATGTTTATACACGTCATAGGGTGTAAACAAAGTGTTGGAGCTGATTCTGTTTTATGTGAGAATTTGGAGAGTGAAGGGGCTCACAAATACACACTGGAGACCCTGATGATTAAATTTTGTAAACACACAATGTACATTGTGCACCACGCAACAAAATAAGGTCAATATTCATCTTCTCTTATGTACATCAGATCTGTCTGGCAAACTAGCTCTTCGATGGAATGTAAAGGTTTTATGTGTTATCGTCATTTTTGTAATGTTGCATATCATAACATAACTAGAATCCCAAAATAGCATCAAAATCTTCAGTGATCAAGCATTAACCAAAAAACTAAACAAACAAACAAAAAAATACATGAAAAAGCATACAAAAATGTAAAAAAGAGCTCTCATTCATAATACTTCATCAGACAACTAAGTAGTAGATACACCAGATGTGTTTAGGTTGCATAGAATTGCTTATGTAAAACCTGTGGATTTGGTCAAGTTTTGGCACAGGTTAAAAGTTCCTCAATAACCAGGCCTTCCTGTGTGTAACCCTGTAACCAAATGAAATGGGTGCGTCTGGCGTGATGAATCTGGCATGATGAGTCGGGTTAATGGCTGCGTCCTGTTCTTTCTTGGATATGGCATCCGTTAACTGAACGTTTCAATGGAACGAAACAAATATTTAAAAAAACAAACAAACAAAAAATACGTAAAAATAATGGCACATCATTTAAATAATAATAAATAAAAACAATATGCACTTGAGATAAGGGAATTAGATTAGTCTTAAGCAGACTTAATATCTGGTAAACATGATTATTGCAGCCAGCCATAATGATTCGCAAGACAATAGGCATGTAAAAGAGTAGATCCTTTCCTTATCCTCATTATCCTTAAGTGTACTCATGTGTACAACGTTAGCTATCGCTAAATAAGACCCTGTAAAATCTAACATCTGTAAAAGTCCAGCTGAGACTGTTTTGAGAGTGTGTTCTTAGGGCTTTAACCAACCAGCCAACCATCAAGCACTTGGGCTCAAACAGACATATTTTACCAGGCAATCTTAGTTAAGGGGTTATATAGGGAAATATGCTGACAGAAGGACATGGTATGGGACAAAAAATGGATAAAAAAAATTAAGAAAAAAGAATAAACACTACCAAATACAAATACATTCAGGACATGCTAGAAACAAAGTGCAAACCATCTATGTGAACATTGCTGGACTTAGCAGTTTAACGTAAACATTAGCAACACCCCCGGCCACATTAGTCTATAAAAAAATAAAGTAATTAACCAATCAGAACCAATTTGATTCCTTATAATTAGGAAGGAATTAGGAAATTTCTCTGATGAGTAATTCAGATTCGGTCAATAAGCCAGTGCCATCTCCAAAGAATAATTGGTTTCTAAAATGGGATCGATCTCAACCAAATTCAGACTGAATGTCACATTGAAGGAGGTCAGCGCTATTTCTGTGCAAGGAAATACGAGTACATACCAGCCGAAAGCATTTCCACCCACAACATCCAATAAATCATACTTCAGTTCATTTAATCTATAACTATAAAATATCTCAAAATATACTTTAAATCATCCACAGATATGATCTCTTTTTCCAACACATTAGAACATCTGAGAGAGAGAAAGCAAGGGCAAATGTAAAGTGATAAATGTCTCTAATAATGCATCTAAATCTATCATACAAAAATAATATATGAGATATGTCTTCATTTACTTTCTGCAAACAATCATAAATATAACCTTCTTCTAAGCGTGATACAGTGTACTGACACAGGCGTTTCATATGAGGAGTTCCAGGACCTGGACTTGGCAGTCAGAAGTTAAACCTATGCAATGTAACGATAAACGGCAACAGAATATACAGATCTCCATCCTGATCTCTAGTCCCTGGTGGCCCAGTGATAACATATGTAGGTGCAAATATGTGTACACACATGGCTGAGTGTGCCTCGTGGGTGAGTGTAATGGTGTGTTAGTGTACATGTGCGTACGGACACGTGCGTACAGATATCTGGCAAATGCCCAAGTCACATGACCCTTTATCCTTGTTTGCGCTACTTCTTTTTACGACTACCTTTTCACCCCCACTACTACCATGTAAATGGAGGAAACGCTCAACATAAGCAGTGGCCCTCTTGGCTCTATTACCCCTACCCCCCCCCAGCGTACATTACTACAAATTCTCAGCGAGACAAACACATGACTTAGATTCTCTTCGCATCACCTTCTTTACTCCGGTTTGGCCTAGTCCGACAAGAACCACAGAGTGTGTCAGGGATTGTGGAACTACAGTGCTCGGCGGCTTCCTCTAGGAGTGGATCTGGGCTGTGGTGGCCAGCAGTTTGTGCCAGCCGACAACCCGCTTACGCAGGTCTACCTTGTCCAGCCACACATAGGCCTCGCCGATCAGAGTCTTCTTCACAAACTTGCCTCCGTTTGAAACCAAGAAGAGCTGTAAGGAAAAGATGATACAGCACATTCTTAAGGATGTGGTGGAGCAAGGTAGTAAAATTTCTTTACTGAGTGACTCTGACGTCAAAGACTCTTGCACCGGGTGTATAGATTAAAAATTAATTAATACAAAATTTATGTCAAAGTTCACCCTATTGTCTACCCAATTCAGAAGGCCAATTACCCAATCCCCATTCATGTGAACTCCCCACCACTAGCAGTACCCCCAACACTAGGACGGTAAATACCAGCACATCTCCTTCGATATGTGTAAAGCCAACCACAGCCTCTTCTTGAACCGCTGCTGATGCAGCATTGCTAGGCAGCCAACGCACCTGGAGAAAAGTGCAAAAGATCCCCACCTCCAATACAACAGCTAACAGACGCCTGTACTAACCACCATCGAACTAGAAGTGATGTGGGGAGGAACCGTCATTAACCCACCCTTGAGAGAGCAAGGCCAATCATGCTCTCCAGGACTTCGGCTGCCAGTGGCAAGCAGCATGACTGGGTGTGGGCATGTATTTACAGAAAAGATTTGGATGACTACTGACTTCTAGTGCTCGTTTAGCATATTGTAGCTTCAAATGGTTCTTTGAGCAATGCCACAGAGGAAACACTCTTGGTTCCATAAAGAACCCTGTTAGAAATAGAAATGTGTGAGCGTGAATAACCTTTTAAAGGTCTTAAAAAACCTGTATTTGATGTAAAGGTTTTTCCAATGTGAAGGTTTCAAGGGTTGCCGTTTCAAGGGTTGAGTATTTTAGTAGAACTGTTGGAGCTGTGGGTCCAAGTCTAAGTCTCTTCCTGGCAGCCCCCCAAATAACAAACATGGCTCCTTAAGGAATCAAAAGTGGTTCTTCTGTGGCATTACAGTATACTGTAATCTAAGTGTGTCTCCCGTTAGAACAGCAGTAACCAGTCTTATCTGTATAGGGCTGCAGGTTTTCATTCCCAACATACCGAAGCTTGCCTGACTCTACTTGATTAATTCGGTGGTCTTCGTTTTCAACAACTAGCCATTTGTGTTCCTATTTGGTTGGAGTGAAAACACGCAGCCACACTGGCTCTTTGTGGGCTGGGGGATGTTCTACAGTGAATGTGTATTTCACCTGAATGGAATGTCCAGTGGGGTTCATGCAGAAGCGGAAAGTTTCGTTGAAGGACGGTTCGCGGTCGTGGCGACAGACCCTAGTTTTCTTCTTGATGATCCGCTTCTGAGTGGCCACGTTCACCACATAGAGCTTCACGTACAGGTCTGTTTAAAACAAGAACATGCATACATGGTTCATTGGATATTTAAGGCTGCAAAGAAATTTGTGGACAAACTGAAACAGTGGAAAAGCGATGGAGCTGGCCTTTAAAGGCCATGTGTGTATATATGTGTGCGCACATGTGTCTTGTTTGTCACCTGGCAGGTGGTCCGGAGACTTGAATTTGTAGGTGATGTTTCTGCACTGAAGTATCTCCAGCACTAGCTGCTCTCCCTCAGTCTTAATCTCCTTTTTCAGAGCAATTTTTATCTCCCCCATCACCTGGGTTTTACCTTAACACACACACACACATACACACAGATAGTCATTCATTCTGAAATATGGCAGGTAACACCCACCTGTCTCCCATTCTAGTAATACCTTTTGTTCACACACAAGCTTTTTTTCTTGGTTTTAGTGGCATTACTGGCATCATTGTTTGTTTATACACTTCAAAGATCAGACACTTAAGGTTTGACAACCTTAATGTTTCACTTGTTTGACATACATTTACCAAGCACATCACTAGAAACACCTGTACACCTACTCATTCATGCAATTATTTATTTATTCTTATAATATTTGTCAAAATATTCCTCCCTTTTCCCCCAATTCGGTACTGCCAATTAACCCCAGACGTCAATAGCTCCCCCTAGCACTATGCTCCCAACACTAGTAGGGCAAGAACTTAGCACGTCTCCTCCGATCCATGCAAAGCCAGCCACCACTTCATTTCAAACATCACTTTAAGAGTAATGAGGGGAGATCAGAGGGCCATCTATCCACCCAGAGAGAGCACAACCAATTATGCTCTCTCAGACTCCAGCCGCTGATGGCAAAGTGGCGTAGCTCGGGATTCGAACTTGTGACCCTTGTGACAGGACATAATGGTAGCACATTAGACTGCTGAGCCCCTCAGAGCCTCTCATTTATGCAGTTATTTTGTTAGCCAATCATGTGGTAGCAGTCTGTGCAAGTCATAAAATCATACAAATTCAAGCCAACAGTTTAAAGTAATGTTCAAATCAACCATCAGAATGAAGAAACTACTCAGTGATTGCTGGTGCCAGACGGGCTGGTGAGTATTTCTAGAATTCCTGGGATTTTCAGCACAGCAGTCTCTAGAGTTTACTCAGAATGGTGCAAAAAATAAATAAAGAAAATGGATAATAAAAATCTTCGGAGCAGCAGATCTGCAGACGGAGACACCTTGTTGATGAGAGGTTGATGGAGAATAAGAAGACTGGTTCAAACTGACAGAGAGGGTGCAGTAGCTCAGATAACCCCTCTGTTTAACTGTGGTGAGCAGAAAAACATCTGTCAACCAAGACTAGAAAGACTAAAGACTAAAAAGACTAGAAAGCTGAGGCTGCAGGGGGCACAGGCTCACCCAAACTGGACAGTTTAAGACTTGTAAAATGTGCCCTGATCAATCTCCATTTCTGTTGGGATGGTAGGATCAGAAAGTGAAGACAACAGCATGAATCCACAGACCCACCATGCCTTGTGTTAATAGTCCAGGCTGGTGGAGGTGGTAACAGTAAAAGTGTGGGGAATGTTTCTTGGGTCTGTTCATACCAGAATGCCACAGTCTGTTTGCGCACTGTTGCTGATCATAGGCATCCCTTCATGACCACAGTTTACCCACCTCTAAAGACTACCTCCAGCATGATAATGCACCATGTTACAAAAGTTCAGTTCAGTTTTGTAGAATCCATGCCGCAAAAATGAAGGCTATTTTAGGAGTAAAGAGAGGTTCCTCCAATTATAAGTACAGTGTTCAGAAATAAGAGCTCAGTGAGTCACGTTGCTCACATTCATAAAGTGTCTAGCGTCTATAAGGAAGAACTGCAGCAGCCTTCACAGCCGTTTTAGAATGACAGCCAGGGGAAAACCCATTTGCAACCAAGTGAAAGAAGATGTCTGTTGCTATGGAAATAATCAAAAGTTGTTCCATGTTTTATTATGCCTTTTCACTGCATGCCTTAATGTTGACGGCCATGAACACCTGAGGGGATTCTACCAACTGGAAACAGCCTAGAGTATTACCATCATTCAGGACATGTGATTCACCATCCCTAACCCTTCCAGAAAATTCTCCCACAGGAAAGAACCAACATGGTCGCACCTTAATCAGAGCTGAGATGAAAATATTTAATGTGCACTAAATGTCCAAATGTTTGTGGACACCTGTTCTAATAAATGCTACAGAGAAGGACAGCTAACAGAATAACACTCTGAAGCAGATAAACATGAACCTATAGGCACTATGCCTAATGCCAGGTGTGGGCTAGAAGGGTAAAAAGCCCCCAGGATTGAGCTGTGGAGCAGTGGAACTGTTTTCTCTGTAATGGTGGATGGTGCTCCATCCAATACATTCGGGATGAGTTGGGGATGAGGTGGGGTGGTGATCATCCAACATCCTGACGCTCTTGTCGATGAATGCAACCAAATCCTCACAACAATGCTCCAACATCTAGTAGAAAGCCTGTTACCCGAGTTCGGAAGAAAGAACAAATGAGCAGGTGTCCCAATACTTTTGTCCTTATAGTTTATGTATTTTTAATAGTAGCCAGAAGAAATAGTGGTAAGGAGGGGAGATGGCGTGTACAGGCTAAGCGAGCGAGCGAGTGAGTGATGCACTCAGATTCAGTCAAGAAGTCTCTCAAAAGAAGGCGGAACTGTTCTTCCGTGCTATTCGTAACCATGGCAACTACATGTCTTCTGTGACTTCAATCTCTCTGGGATTATTAGGGAGACAGGGACAGTGCAGACATTGTGACATGTGTGTCTGTGTGTGTGAGTGTGTGCCCACCAGTGAGAGTGGCACAGTCTGCTTTTGGAGAGCATTTGGAAACGTGTTGTAGAAATTCTTCATTCCTTCATTGTCACTAAAGATGTTCTTTAATGGTTCATTTTGGACGTTTTGAAGCTTTTGAACTTAAATGAACACTGGATTTATTGCATGATTTACAGCATGATGAGATGTTGGTAGACACTCTAGCATGGTCACCTTTGGACTGCTCTTGTTTCAAGGCAGCATTATGTAGCATTTTTACCTTAAAATAACAGCTTTATACTCATGCTGATGAGCCACTGACCTGTAATAGGGGAGCAGCGCCACTATCATGGCTACTCCGAGCTCAGGACGCCAAAAACTGCAGTATGTAACTGGACAAAATGGGCAGGACAACGCCCACAGGGTCACATGCATGTAAAATCCTGTAATGCTACTCTACCGCTTCAGCCCACATGCTTCTTTCACCTTCAGTGACAGTTCAAGATCTCTCAGCTTGTAAAATGCATGTGAAGAGTTTCCTTCAGTGGTGGCTCAAAATTCTAATTCCACTTCCTGACTGTAGGGGGAGCCCAGGAGCAGGAAATACCAGATAAATGGCAATTATCATTTAATGCAGCCTTAAAATCATAAAACTTTAGTCAAATAAAAAAGGGAAATGGGATATATGGGACACTTGAGAGGAGAGATCTCTTTCTGTTGCTTTGTCTCACGGCCTCCCTTTCTCTCTCACACTCTCACTCTTACTTGTGTGCTCTGGGTGGTATTCTCAGGTATCATTCAGGATGTATTCGTATGTTGTATTTGCCTCAGTTGTATTTCCACACTGTATTTCCAAAACATTTTACAAGAGAGGCCTTCTTAACCTTCTTAACCTTTAAATGGTGGTCAGTGTAAAAATATTTCCTTCTAGGCCATTTAGAAGCATTTCTATTGGCCTGTTCATCATGACATTTTGACGCACTGTAAAACACAGATGTCGAAAAGTGTCTCAACATGAGAAATGAAGCAAAAATGAAGATATAAAGTATATGAATGACAACGAGAATCATCCTTATCATTAAGTTAATTGTGCACTGTTTATAAATTAATGTGTTACCTTAAACCATCGTGAAGTTTAACTTACTGAACTGCATTTCGTAGGGTTCAAAGCAGGCTCTAAATAAAACTCCCCCACTTTAACATAACGTTTTCTGTTCCGCACAATAATGTGTGAAATAACCCCAAAAAACCCTACGGACAAAAATCTGTCAACCTTACAAAACAAACACCCAAACAGTTACTTATCAACAGTGTTTTATAAACACTGTAAACAGTGAGAAGTCTATGGAGAAAACTCTATTAAAATGAATTAATGTTTAACCAGGAAAATATCACTTTTTATGTGAGCTTATATCCAAAATCAATAATAGGTCAATATTCTATCAGTTAATAGAATGGTTAACTGATAAAACACTGATTCGTTAAACCAGTGTTTCTCAGCCTTGGTCCTGGAGGCACCCTGCCCTGCACATATTGCTTTCCCTTCTCCCAACACAGCTGATTCAACTACTCAGTAAATTAACTTCCTTAAAGTCCTTTGGATGGGGTGTGTTAAAGCAGGGATACCATTGAAATGTGCAGGACGGGGTGCCTCCAGGACCAGGGTTCAGAAACACTGGGTTAAACTTTTAGGAAAATGGTATTTGAATGTTTTTCAAAAGTAGCTGTGTTCAGGTGAGTACTGCCATTACTAATAAGAACCTTTAGAGACTGAATAACACAAAAATCAATCAAACACACACACACACACACACACACACACACACACACATTTTCACTTACCCTCTGTGTCTCCATGTAATGACTTTACAACGTCTGTGCCATTTGGAATCTTTCCGCTGTAAGAAAAACAACACTGGATCACATGAATATTCATAGCTGCTGCTGTCTTATCAAAACCCTATAAGTCCATTTTTCCAGACTGTTTATAATCACCAGCTGCCCTTTCATGTGTAAAAATGTCATGAGAAATGGACCAATACCGTTACACTACCGTAGTTAGTGTACTGTATTACAATAATAAGTATATTGTGTTAAGCTAGGTTATTGATTGCAGGGTTGTGGGTTCGACATCCGAGTCTAGCTAAGATGCAACTGTGAGACTATTGAGCAAGATCCTTACCGCTTGCAACACTGACCCAAGCATTCTAATCTGGGATATGCAAAGAGCAGAAATTTATTGCAGTAGAATGATAATAAAGGCATTTAATACATTAAAGGTCTTAATTTAATAAGGGTTAATTTTCTCAGGGTTGTGAGTTCAATACCCATGTAAAATAAACTGCCACGTTTGTGCCCTTGAGTAAGGGCCTTTACCTCCTTGCTTCAGGGGTGATGTGACTGGGCCTGTACTCTGACTTTTGGGCTGCATATTGACAAGAACCTGGCGATAGGGGTTCCTACAGTGGTTATGATTATATATATCATGATATATAGCGATACTGTTAGCAAGGCGCTATATTAAGGGAGGACAATATGATGATATTTTAATGTGGTGAGAAATTCTGTATCGTATTGTGGATATTGCCGATCAACTGCACATTTCATTACAGCGAGTGTAATTAGTGCTGTAATCAGTGCAGCAGATTTTGTGAGTAGATTTTTGAGTATTTGAACAGCAGTTTTTAAGAATCTGACACTGATATATTTTGTCTGATGTTAAAATATGATAATGGTTTCATGAAATGGTCTTTAAATATTGTGATACACACCATCATAGATATAAAAGAGTAAAGGAAAAGTTTACTTTTCATCCAGTCAGAACAGTGGGATCTGAAGACAGAGCACAACACTGCTCTCTAGTGGTCGGGGTTTTAACACAACACTAAATGAACCGCTGTCTGCCACCAATCTTTACTTACTTTGATATATCAATATTTTCTTACACCCTAAGCTCTGACACTGACTTTCTAAGCTGGGATATGGAAAGAGAATCCATACGTATAAATGACAATAAAGGTATATTATTATTAAAGTTACAATATTCTTAGATATCAGGTATAAACTGCGTATATATATATATATATATATATATATATATATATATATATATATATATGTATATATATATATATGTATATATCAATCAAATATATTATGATCCATTATACCAAGTCAAGCAGTAGTAATTCAGTTGAATCTTTTAAAAAGCCTATGAACCGTAGGTGGGCCAAAAGTATTATTACAAACTTCTATTACCAGAGAATAGCTCCACCAGTCCCCTTGGTAATGTGTAATAAGCCTTGGAGGTGTTAAGGTGTTACAAACAAGAACTTTACATAAACACATGACATTAATAATATTGTACACATTACGGTAGTGATGAGACATAGCTAAGTGCATAATAACATGGCTTTATTTCATACCAGTTGATTATGAATAATATGTATGTGTGTATAACCAGCACAAACTCACAATCTTGGAACCTGGAAGATGGCGCTGTCCACTGCATTGGTCTCACCCTCTTCTTCCAATAGGCTGAAGGCACTGCCACTCAAACCGCTGTCCAGTGAGGCTGTAGTAACAGGGGCATCAGCAGATCTATGGCTGCGGGATGCTGTTTTGAGAGCGCACTACATGAGTTATACACACGTCTCTCGTCCACCTGAATGGACAACTACCACTGGCCTATGACGCCATTATCCAGCAGCAACAAGTGTTTAAGGTAGGGAACCAAGCACAGCCTTCAAACACCTCCCAGCCCCTGCCCTATCCACTTATTCCTGACCACTACTCTCTCTATACCAAATGAGAAGCCTAAATGCGGACATGCGCGCACACACACATACTCGCACCCAGTCGCACGCTCACACAATTACTCATACATATATAAACACAAATAGAAATGAGACAGTATTAACCACAGGTAGAGAGCATATGACATGGCACCATAACGCATAACAACAGATATGCATAGCAAACAGCGAAGAACAGCAGCAGCAGAAGCGTTGACAGACAGAAGAAAGCATTAAACTGTTCATTAGTAATTCCAGTGTATTAGCAACTTGTGTGTTTAGCCTGAATAATCGCATTAGCCTAATTCTGCTACGTGTGTGAGACTCTATTTAAACTGCGGTTAATTGTCATTAAGCGTATTTGAGAAACTGTACATTTTAATGTCCTTATTAAGCCTGGAATAAAACTGTGGCTGTGTATGGCTGAGTGATGGGTGATGGTGTGAAGTGGGATGCATGATTTTGGCACGACACATAATTCATGCACGCAGCCTTCTCAGCACAGGTTCCCCAACACTGGCTCGTACAGCTTCACTAACACCAGGCATCCACATAGCGTCACACAAAGGTTGCAAGGGTCAGCTCTATAGCTGTCTATGAGAGGTCAGTGGCAGATCTAGGTACGGGCAACAAGGGTGGTGACCCAGGGCAGCCTGTGGCAGCTTAAACAGCAGAATTCATTTTTCACATTAATGATATTGTAGAGTTCAGTGGGAGACATAGGCTACATGAGGCTCCATCTCTGCTTAGTTGACATTAGGACGGGGAATCCAAAAGGCACCCTAAAGCATCATGGGACATCATAATGTCACTAATCAAACCAGTGTGGACACAGTACACCTCCAAGGTGAACTGGTACTGTTGTATTAATGCTGGTATACTAGTTCGAGTATTAGACAAAAGTATTGGGACACCTGCTGATTCATTGTTTCTTCTGAAATCAATGATTTAAAAAAAGAGTTTTGGTAAAAAACTTTGCTTTTAGTTGGAACTGTCTCTACTGTCCAGGGAAAGCTTTTTACTAGATTTTGGAGCATTGCTGTGAGGATCTGATTGCATTTAACTTCACAACTCATCTCAAAGGTACTGGATGGAGCATCATCATTCCAGAGAACACAGTTCCATTGCTCCTCAGCTCAATCCTGGGGGGCTTTATACACCTCTAGCCCATGACTGGTTTTGGTGTGAGCATATGTTGCTATGTTGCATGCTATGCTGTTAACTTCGTGGTAGGATGGTGCTGAAGCCAGGGTTTACCCAGTGTGCCATACAAGCTAGAACCACCACTGTACCAAATGACCATCAGCTGGTATTGATATTCTGGTTTTAGTGAAGCATGGGTCTGTGGGACAAGGCTGTGTCACGCTGCATGAATTATCTGTGGAGTGGCAGAGTGTCTAAGCCCCTTCATCTTCCCTGTAGGTGTGCGTTAGTAACTCAGCATCCTCTCTCTCTTTCTTTCTCTCACTCGCTCTCTCTCGCTCTCGCTCTTGGACTTTTGCACTTGTGCAACACTTGGGACTCTCACCTCCGTCCAGCTGTGGCCTCTCTTCCGACATGGCTTTGCGGAGGGTCAGGTGACGGCCATCAGTGATCTCATTGGCCGCCGCTTTCTGTATGGTGAGCACGCCCACTACGCTGTGTCTGTGGTGCCTCAGGGAGAGGCGGCCATTTTGGGCTGGGGGAGGTAGTGGTGAGGCCACGTACAAGCCGAGGGGTTGGGTAGGGGAGGGGGGGATTTGGGGAGGAGGGGGTTTTGGGAGAAGTTAGGGAAGGGTTAGGGGGGGACGAGATGGAGACTCAGAGTATGAACTCCTTACAACAAGGACACCACCAGCTTTTTACTGTACTTCATAGTCACATGCAGCCACAGTGCGCGCCCCCCTGCCCACAAAGGGGGGTTGGGTTGAGGGGGGAGGTTGGGTTAGAGGGGGCGTTGCGCGTCCACTGAGGTGCATTGTGGGCCAGCAGTAGCCACAGGGAGAGAGGGGGAAGAAGAAGAAGAAGAATAGGCAGGGTGGTCGCGGGCAGCAAAGGCCGCATGCACAGCCGGCTCAGTGGAGGGGGGGAGCTGCAGAAAAAGCCGGGGGCCGTTCGAGAACCGAACACACGACCCAGTTGGACAACAGAATAGAAAGGATTTCCGGAAAATGGAGGAGTCAGCAAACGGGAGCAGAAGGGGGTCCAGGATAAGTGGCCAGCAAGGAATGTTGGCGCAAGCGCTGCCCTTTGTGCTCAGGGCGCTGCGAGCTGGCAAGGGATGTCCCATGGCAGCTGAGCTAGCCCTAATTTGAAAATAACAGGGGCGACCCCAGCTATTTTTTCCAGACCTAGCTTCGGCAGCAGTCAGATGTGCTCATGTAGACGCCCCTCTTCTGAATCGCCTCCCGGCATACAGAGAAAGGTCTGTATGACTCGGCGCCTGACAGATCGGGTCAGACTTTCTGACAGTGATTGACAGGTCGACCCTCAGTGGCTTAGTAAGCATCCTAGTTAAGCCTGTTGGGCTGTGTGCACTGATGAGATTAAACAGGCCAGAGTTCTTTTGATTTGGTCTGCATTTTATGCACTGTATTAAATTAAGGGGTACAGCATTATTGGCCTTATTGAACAGGGCATAGCAGCTGCTATGCTTAAAGCCTGATTTCTCTCGGTAACATAAATGGCTTATTTATATTGGTGTTAGTGAGGTTTTTAATTTTAATAATAGTTAATGATAGTTTAATTCACAGCTGTAATATTTTATTGTTTATAAAGGATTTATTCTTATATTAAGCTATATTAGGAATGATTTGTTATGGTTTAAGAATGTACATTTTATTCACATTAGCATAACATTTATTTACATTTGGAGCCTTAAACCTGTTTACTCCTTTATGTGAATTGCCTCTGAGTGTTTGCAGGAATAGTAAAAGGGCTCTACGTGCGTGCAAGTGTGTGCGTGCATGTGCGTGCAGAGTGGTAAAGTGTCTCCAGTACACAGGTGAGAACACACAGGAGAGGAAGCAGTGAGGTGAATAGACTGTGACCACAGGGGGACCAGAACAAGGGATAGAGAATACTAAAAAAATTCAAGGAAAAAGGGGTGGCAAAAAAAAAAAAAACCCAGAAGAACAGAAGGAGGAACAGATGAGTGTGAAGGCAGCCATGCTGTGGAGGCTTTATTTGCGTCGTTTACTTGGTTGGAGGCGGTGCTGGCCAGCAGCTTCAGCCGTTGCCGTGGCGTCGTCAGGGTGCGCCCGGGCCGCGCCACTTTTGCTGTGAGCGCGGGGGGTCCCGTGTGAACGAGCTTGACCCTCGGAGGGAGACGGCTTCGATGTGCTGGGGCTACTGTGAGATTTCTCAATAGTGGGAACCTGCGTGTCTAAAACAACCAGAACCAAATTACCACAGCAAGCCCCTGATGTCCTGCTTTTCTACCTCTTTCGAAGATGGTTCTCTAGTCCCACCTCTCCCACGGTGCAGCCCGCCACTCTCATACGCCCCTTTGACTTATGGCCAAAAGAGACCACAGATACTGAAAGATTTGACTTTGAAAGACAACGGTCTTGACAGAGTGTGTCTGTTAGTAGAAATTGCAATGAACTGTATTAACCTTAAATCCCCTGGGAGCACAGTTTAATATACTGAGGGTGAGCGTTCAGCAAAGTTTACACAAAGCAGAAAAACTCCAAATCACTAAAATACACTCATCAGCCCTTCCTGAGAACAGTTTAATGTTCTAATGAAAGTGCATGACTGACAGCCTTCTGTTTCTGTCAGTCTATCACAGATCTTTAGGGTTTAATGAGGTTTTAATATCCGTAACTGAGTCACCAGCCCATATATAGATAAAAGCTTGAGACGCGACTGGGGCAGCAGCTGACCCACGTGCACCTTTGTGCCAACGGGGCACATAGAGCAGCCACTCCCCTAGTTGTGGCTCGAGCTTTAGCCTGCCAGGTTTAGCTTTAGCTTCAGCTTTAGTTCTTCAGGATGCTCAGGCTCCAAGAGAGGGTGGAGCCATGTTGGCCTTGTGATTGATCAGGGGTATGCAGAGGTAGGCCTGACCACTCTTAAGGCCACCCATTCTAAATCAGGAGGAGATCAATACTGGTAAAAAACAGCAGACATCTGTACATAATGTACATTCCTACTGGGGGCCCTGAGGAGCCAGATTAACGACATTAGAAAGAAAACTCAGATTTAGCTTCCCGGGGGCTTTAATGGTTAAAATGTGTGGTTTGAGATTAATATTTACCTATCTTACATTAATATCTAACATTAATACCGGTCATGCAGCTAGCTAACTATTCAAAGTGGCGACATTCATTACAAAACCGATCAAGAGAACACAGAATAGCCATGCGGAGGAATTTTAAAAATAAATAAATAAACAAACAAATAAATAAATACAAAAAAATAAGATAATTACAAACTCTATTCAGTAGAAAAGTAGTTATCCAACATTAAGTTACCTTTAGCTGACATAACACTAGCTTGTGTTATCTTATTGTTAATAAGAGATCTTGTTATTGGCTACAGTTTAATAAGTGACTATTTTAAGAAAGAGCTTTAGCATGATAAGCTGTCCAAACAAAGTGCGAGAGGTGTTTACATTTCCGCATGCTTCAAACTGAAAGAGCCAGGAGAGTGGACACTGGTAGGCCAGTGGAGCGGAACTGAAAGTCCCTTATATTACCGGCCTGGTTTTCTTTATGTGCTTGTTAGTTTAGCACTTTATTTAGTTTATTTAGTCTTGGTTAGGTTGGTTAGGTTTCATTCGACACAGCTAATGCGATGACTGGGCAGTCTTGCTTCACCCTGCATGGGAAGGCTAGGATGGAGCGCTGAAAAGCGCAGAACTGTTGTGAGCTGAACACACATGTATGAGAGAGCATGGAGCCAAAGCTACAATGGGTGAGTGATGCAGACTGGCCAGAAAGAGAAGAGAGAGAGAAATAGAGAGGGAGACAGAAAAGCAAGTATAGAAAGAAACTAAATAGAGAGAGACAGATTAAGTGGGGGATGGGGAGGGATGCAGGGAGGGCAGCCAAACAGAAGAGAGTGTGAATCCACTGTAAAGGCCTAATTAATAAACGCATGTCCTACCCTTAGCAGGGTCAGGGAAGATGCCGTGGCTGCGGCTCTTGATGACGGAGGATTTGGGCGAGTCCTGGCTGCCATGGCCCGAGGTTTTGGGTGAGTGTCCCGCGGGTGGTTTGGGCGAGTGCTGGCGGCCCTGGCCTGAGTGCGAGCGGCGGTGGTGCTCCCCCTCACTCTGCTCTTTCAGCGGCAGCCAACGCGGCATATTATCCAGCTGAGCCGTGTTTGACAGGTCAATCAGCACCTACACCATGCCACACAACCTTGTTACATAATTTGCCAGCTGTGTGCGCGTTTACGACAGTGTTTGTGTACACTACTGTTCACAAGTATTACACAGTATAACACCTGTTTGCAGACAAGTATATATAGTGATTAACATGCTAGTCCTGTGCAATTTATAGGTTTCAAATAATTCCTCAATTTTAGATGTGCTCTGAATGATAAACAGAACTCTCTCTCATCTCAGAGTAAAGCTTTAAGAGTATTACTATCAGAAAGCCAGGTCCAGGCTTAAGACAGACATGCCTGAAAACTATTTGTTGTCATTGCATCTGTATGATGAAGTGCTTCCCTATCAGTTTTGCAGAATTTGACTGAATCTGAGTAGGACGTTTAGCTGTGTAGCTCCATCCAACTCAGAATTTATCCTGCTGATTTTATCATTAGCCACATTATTCACAAACACAAGCGACACAGTTCAACTGTCAGCTATACATGTCCATGCCAAAAACACTGCCTCCACCATGTTTGGAGGATGATGTGGTAGGCTTCAGGTTATGGGCCTTTCCTTCCTTCTCCATACTCTTCTTTTCCCATCCTTTTCATGTACGTTAACCGTGGTTTGAATCGATTTGCATCTTGAGGTAATGTTACATGTATTTACATTGAAGAAAGCATCTCTTGTGTTGATGACTTGACTAGATGTTGTAAAGAGGGGTTTTCCTCACCAAGGAAAGAATTCTGCAGTCATCCATTTTTTCTGTGTTGCTGAGCTCACCTGGCCATTCTTGTTTTTTTAAAGAATGGACCAATTGTTGATTTGGCCATTCCTAAGGTTTTTGATCTCTCTCTTTCTCTAATAGGATAGTTTTTTAGGCTAATGGTGGTCTCTTTTAGGACTGCATATTCATGAACAGTTACATATTCATGACTGCAGTTCCCATGAACAGCTACCAAATGCAAATTCTACATTTGAATTCAACTTAACGCCATTTATCTCCTTAAACACTGTGAAAGAACAATTAGTGGTTGGTGTGGCGCAACAGATAATACCACTACCTGCTAGTGAGCTACCTCACCACGTGGGAGACTCCCAGTCTGGGTGACTATACTGCGCTACACCAATAAGTGTGCTTGGGCAAGACTTCCAACACTACATTGGCCCACCTTTGTAATACGAGTAACCTTGTAAGTCGCTTTGGATAAGAGCGCCAGCTAAATGCCATAAATGTAAATGTAACAATGGAACAGGCCACGTCTGGCCATAAAACTGCTATCAGTCTAAACCTGTGAAAAGGGACTATGTAAAATGGCCTATAAATAGTTAAGGCATACAAACATGCATACATGTTACCAATTACTGAATTGCTGAATGGTAGTGAAGTTTCTCACCTCTCCCAGGAAGTCGTTGGAGGAGCACTTGTCATAGTCCCACACACTGACCTCCAAAGTTTTCTTCCTCAGCTAAACACACACATACATTTTAAATTAAAAATGGTCTGCATAAAGCAGTAAAAGCTGGTGTAGAAGAGTGTAAAACTGATCTGTAGTCTCCAAAACAACGGTGTGCATGATGTATAACAATCAAAAGCCAAAAAACAGTAAGCATCAATCTCAACAACACTGCCTTGCGCTGCAGTGAGGAAATCCAGATGGTTATATAACAAAAGTTGACTGTACTCACTTCTCTACCTTCTGTTCTCTCTCAATTAAGACCTGTTCGCCTCGCCTCAACAGTTGAGTGATGGTGCATCAATCAGTGCTGTCATTAGCTGCCTCCGAAAGCTGAGGAGACTGAAAGAGCTCTTCGGTCTTAATTAAGTTAAAGCACTTCTGGGAGGCTGGAGCCTGGTCCCTGTTCACACCAAAAGCCAGGATTGCCTCTAAAGAGCTTTTATCTAATTGAGACCTCAGTACTGTTATGGGCTGCTGATTGTTGAAAGTGCCATTTCATAATGAGTGAAGGCCTCCATTTAGGAAGAGGTTTTACATGCCTGGTGCATGAAGGGTTTTGGACATGTAGTTGTGGGATTACCTGCACAATATCTAAGATCAATTGCAGATCATTTTGGCTACATTTACACGACAGGTGTTTTCTGTGTCTCAGTGTGTCTCAGTGAGTCTCACATTTTTTAGTTCCCATTTGGGCCACTTTTATATGTGGTGTTGCAATCCGATACGCAGCACAATCAGAATTCATGCGTCATGTCAATCCACCATGCCTTTCATCATAAATGCTCCGAGGAGAAGGGAAAATGGATGACAGTAGTGAGGGAGGTTATCAGTGAGGGAGGTTATTTGGGGAGATGTCTCTGTTCAAACTAAATTAGAAGGCAGATATCACAGCTGCTCAGTGTTTAAAGAAATTTCTTAAGAAATAGCCGAACGTGGCCACAGGAGGACATGGCTGCAGCGTCAAGGGAAAATAAAAAGCCTTAAAACAAAGTTTAAAGAAACCAAGGACGCAAATCAAGGACGCAAACCAAAGAAGCGACGGTGGCTGAATAACGTGCTTTTTTTACAGCATGCTTGAAGGCATTTTCGGTGACAAACCCAACTGCCAGCCATTGGAACTCATTGATAGCTCCTGTGATGCTAGCAAAAACGTATGTGAAGCATTGCTCTTTTGCGCATTTGGGTCAGTTTAAGAGCATAAACTGTTTATCGGTCACGGTAAATATAGTCTAAACAGTCACTTTACTTGCGATCTAAATGTAGCCTTTGACTCTGGCAAGAACCAAATTCATATATTATCCATTTCAGTGCAGGTTCCCATGTGTTTTAAGCTTTCTATGTCTAAATACAGCCTTAGTCTGATATTGCTAATTTCACAGTCCTTTAAAACAAAATGTCAGGAGGATGTTTTCTGGTACACGGACCAAATCTATACATGTTCCCTGTTGATGAAATCTGGTTCCCTTTAAGCTACTTCAGCAATAGTGTTTAAAAGCATGGCATGCAGTTTACCTGTTCCAGGTGGATATTCTTGTAGATGACAGTCTGATTCCACTCTGGGTTCAAACTCTTTTGGGCATGTTTGGACCTTCTCTTGTTCTCAGCACTGCAATCAGGGCATACACCACAAGGAGTCACTCCAGGGAACAAGCAAAAGGATCACAACATCACAAACAACAGTGTTCTGCAGTCACACTACAATTAAAAGAGTACGGGACCTCACACATGTTCTTCTGTAGGACTGAACGCAACCACCAAATCAGATCTTTTTTATTCTACTATGGAGGAAATCACCTTCTGATATGGACCAGTACCTCACAGATGTTCTTAATGTAAATGAACACAAAACACAATCCACAGTATAGGTCCTATTAGGCCTATACTTCATGTCAGGTAACATTTATGAGCTATGAAAATGCGCAAATGTACAGTGAGGCAGAACAAAAAGACATAAAAGGCAGCAAACATGTCCAAAAAGCAAACTGCTTTGTTGAGCCATTCGTATTCCATATGGATCTGATGGTACTGTAGGAGAAAAGCACATACCTGGCATTCTGCACAACCATGACCTGACTGTTGGGATCCAACATGCAGCAGAAACAACAACAACAATCCGTAAGGTGTGAGGAAGTGTTCTGAGGATCTGGGTGTAAGTGTGTATGTGTGTGTATGTGTGTGAGAAATAAAGTGAAAAAATGAGCGAAAGAAGATGACTTAGCTCATGCGGAAGGCTGTGCTTAAAAGTTTCTGACTGCAAGTGTTTGTGTTTGTGTGTGTGTGTACTGATGCTTAAAGCAGGAGCCCATGCGTACATGCCCATATGGAACACAGCATTAGCGTTCCTGTCATTCTGCAGACTCTACACAAGTACTGCATGGTCAAATGATAACTGGTGATGGTCCTAAAACAATACACACACCAACAAACACGTAAATGCACAGCGACTCATGATAGGGCAACTCTCAAGTTACGTATAAACCAAGCAGACATATTGATTTTCCCATTATGCTAGCCCGGCCACTGCACTTACACACACACACACACACACACACACACACACACACACTTGTGCACACGCACAGAATCAAATATACAACCAGGACTGGTAGATAATGATAATGTAATGATATCCAGCCTTCTAAAGGATCCTTTTGTAGATTAAGTGTTAATTACAATTTGATACGAGAGCCTATTTGTTTCCTTCATCGCCACAGAACGAGCTCTGTGATGAGCCCAGCCGGTTCTGCAATGCTATGCTTAACAAACTGTCTCAACAGGACACTGTAGTTTACCTTCTTCCAGGCAGCAAGTAGACTTTAACAAAGGGGTCGGAGTAGCCATTATTGTCTCGGGGGGCCAGGTTCCGCGCTTGGAGAACATGAACGATGAGGTTCCCCAGCTGTTTGTCGTAATTGATTTGGAGCTGCAAAATGCAGGTAAGATGAACTACAAGTGAGACACAGCACCGTGGCAGCAGCATACTAAACATTTAACAGTTTAACCTACAAGGAGTCCAAATGTATGTGAAGCAACAGAAATGGCTCAGTGTTACCTGGATTTCTCCAGTGATTGGGTGGGACTGGGTTTTCGCAGCTTCTGAAGTCTAGTCAAAAGATAATAGATGTTAGGTTTTAAAAAATCATCAAATGACACTTTAAGAACATGAATATTTAAAGCAGCATTATGTGAAAATATGTATTTTTTGCTCTTGCGCTCCCTCTACAGTCTGGAATGTGCGTTTTGAGCTGCCATTAAAGGACAAGCTTACAGGCATTTTTTGACAAGCTGAGAAATACAGAACCATCCCTGAAAGTAAAAGAAGCATGAGGCATGAGTAATATTACAGGATTGTACATAAATATGTCAGCTTCACCAGACTTACATAGTGCAGTTAGCAGAATGATGAGCCCAGATTAGCAGCGATAGAGGCACTATTCTCCCTATTACAGGTCAGTGGAAAATCAACATGATTTTAAAGCTGTTATTTTAACGTGAAAATGCTACATAATAAGACCCGCAATCCTGTCTTTGATGCGCTATAAAACTCCTGAGAACTGGTTATGAACTTAGTTAATACTTTATGCATCCACAAATGGAAGGTCTGTTGCATGCAGGTTGCATAGGTATGTGTGTGGGCACCTTGCTGTGGCGTTTCTTGCTTATAGAAGGTGAGCCAGGCTGCCCAGGACTGGGCACTGCACTGGAGGCGCCCGAAGCTGAGGCTTTGTCCAAAGCTGTGAGAGAGGAGGCAGAGGAAGTGGGCACCTGCTGCTGAGACACCTTCTGCAGCTCCGCAGCCAGTTGCTTGGGGTCCACACCTGGCGAGCGTGGGGGTCGTTCTACACCAAGCCATTGAGAGAGAGTGTGAAAAAGCTTAATAAGATAAGGTTCAATAAGGTTTAATAAGGCAAGCATTTTAGAAATGTGTGCTGCTACAATAGCAATGTACCTATGAAAAGCATAAAAGTACTAAAACAAATAGTGAGTATAGATGATATTCTAGATATGGTATCCATATAGAAGTTGTTAATGAGGCAATACCTGCTTTGGTCTGGTCATGAAGGTCCAAGTGGGAGCCCTCCGAGTCTGACAGCATGTTTAAATCCCTGACACAAAATACAGCAAGAGAGCAAGAGATGAGGACACCTTGAGCTGAATTGAAAAGCCTGCCTAATTACATACTTACAGTCTGATGCATAGCTCCGCCTCTCCACACTGCTGACTGACCAGTCCCTGAACCTCTTCGTATGTCTTACTAGAGAGGGGAATGCCATTCCATTCCAGGACCTGCATTCCTACAAAAACACATACACATGCCAAAATCAGAAAAAAACACCTTATACCTTTCAAATAGTTTGAAAAAGTGTAAAACCACAACACCACATCTCTCCCCATGAAGGAAATCCCCTTTAGAAAAGCAGAGGAAAAGGACACACCAGGCCACAGCAAACTCAGAGCCAAACCAAGGCTCTCTTCTGGAGCACTTACACAGGTGAAAGCGAGTCTTGAGGTAGGCCAGGTAGGCCCTCTTTTTACGCCTCAGCGCTCCCACCTTGCGATAGATGCTTGGGTCCCCTGCAGGTGCAGCGCATGACTTGGTTACAGCTTATACAGACTTAACATGTGCTTAAAGCTTTTGGGATTTAATAGGAGGAACTAAACAGGCTGCTTGGATGCTTAACACCGTCATGCCTTGCCCAAGTGTGTAATATTGAAGCTCAGTGCTGTGGTATCCATGCCGACCGTGCGCACCTTCAGCGTGCATAGTCAGTTCTGAAACGTTTGACATTTCGCCCTCGAGAGCTTGTTTTCACGCAGCTGCAACATGGCTGGAATGTGTTATGGGGGAAAGAGGCAACCCATGGCAAGAAGGGGTAAGCATTGTGACAAGAGAGTAGATCTGATCTTTGACTTTGAGGTCTTCAGAATAGCTAAAGGTAGAGATGGAGAAGCAGGCCTATCTAGGGAAGAGGGCCAGATGTAATGAAAGAAATAGCTAAAATCAAAGAGACAGGCCCGCAGACAGTCCCACAAAGCTCAGCTGTTTGTCCAAGCCTCATAAATAAGCTTGAGCACAGATAGAGCCAGTGCTGTGAGCTCCACCTCCCTCAGCCTCTCATAAATTGCAGGAGACCTACAGGATGCAGGGCAGGCCATGCAGGAGATCCTAATTTATAGCACATTTTGTGTACCCTCACGCCCGAGGAATGGCATGGCATTAGTGTTTCCTGTCAGCTACATCTGTGATCGATACAGGTTGCAAAATTCAGCCAGATTAAATTGGCTCACAGAAGCTAATTCCAGGGTCAATGCCAGGAAAGGCCCGAACAAAGAATGACTACACTTTTGAATACACCTATTGCACCTATTGAACGTCTCATAGAGCAAATTCAAGGGGGATATTTGGCCAAGTTCAGTGAGTGCACATTCACTATTAATTTTCTAAAAGGCATCTAATAGACTAGCCAATACAGGCTTCTGTGCTTGATCTACAGCACAACTCTGTGGGTGCCTCTGTTTTTCCAGCATCCACATGTGAACAGCTACTGGTTCCGAGGCCTTCTGATGTCGAGCTGTACAAATACAAATCGTCACACAATGAAACACACAGTTTGACTGCAGATCTTTTTGGTCTGACATCTATAGAAGACACCGAGTGAGCCATCAGCACATCAGCTCAGCAGAAAGCATAGTTCCAGGCCACAGCAAACTCAAGCACAGACTGAGGCTCTGTTTCCTTGACTTGATCTATCCTTACGCCTCTTCACATCACAAATGAGTCATGCCTGCTCCCTGGAGGTGAAGCACTACCATTCAGATCAGCATCTATTTATTTCTTTTTCCTGCCCTCCTCGCTAAAACATTGCGTCATACAAAGTCAAATGTCACAAGCCTGCCCTTTTCCCAAGAAAGGTGTGGTTCCAAATGCATCCTGCAAAACGTCATATTCACATAACTGCATATATCAGGAAAGTCGTCATTAAAGCCTCACCTTCCACAATTTTTCCGGTCTGTTCCGCTGCTCCCCCAGGTAACACTTTAGCCACGTATGCTCCAATCTCTCCATTGCTGCCCGGAACCTCCTTACCTCCCACCACGCGAATGCCCAGTCCGTTCCCTGCAAACCCATTAAAAAGACATGCACCTTTTTTGCATTGCATTTCCTGTGTGCCCTGCTTCTTTCCTTCTTTTGCTTTCAAATCCACCTGAATATGCTTTAATCCACACCAGTGGTGTAGTTCTAGTCTTCCTGTGAAGCAGACTAGTGTAGCCCATTCCTGCTCTCACACCCACTTTACATCTGAAAGGGATTGGTAATAAACTGATTAGTTGGATGAGGTGAAAAATGGTGAAAGTGCTAATTCAAACTAGCTATGCTTATCACGTATAGCAGTGAGAAAAACTACCTCATAACTCATATCTTAAAGGAGAATTCGTCAAGATTCAAGAAACACGAAGTAGGTGAACAACACTGGACCGATCTTCCACCTTTAGATACCCCTGCTGAAATTGGCCAGCCCAAGCTGGTCAAGCTGCTTAAGCTGGTTGACCAGCTTAGCTCTAGATGAGCATAGGGTCTGTTTTTGCTTGAGTTTGATGGTTTAGCTGGTCTATAAGCATGACCAACCTGACCACGCTTGACCACCAGTATGACAAGTTCAACTTGGTCAACCAGCATGACTAGCAAGACTAAGCTGGTGGACCACCATAACCAGCATGGCCAAGAGCTGGTCAGGAGTTGGTTCATTTTGGAAATGCAATTATTTTGGCATGTTTCTTGTTGTGAAGACCAGCACTGACCAGCTTTCTCCCTGTGTGTTTAGCCGAACAGGCGAAGAAGGGGATGGAGTAGTGTTGTGCTCATACAGGTAAGGTCAGTGGAAACACAGACAAACGACAGGTTTGGGGTGCAGGTTTTCAGACAGGTTTCCTTACGATTCTAAAACACATGAGCTGATACCATTGCTAAATCATATTTCATATTTAGTAAGAAAATGAAGAAAAAAATGATTAATGCTTCTTTAAGTTTTATTAAAAAATGATTAGCTTTTAAAAACATTGAGGGAACTTGAGGCCACCTCTGCATAACACAACCTTGGCAAGAAGGTGCAAATTAGAGCCACAAGACCTTCAGGGTAGGCAATAAGCAAAACCATGGCTGCAAGGAGCTAAGTGCGAAAAGGGACTCGAGGCAGTTCGTTCACATAGTCATGCAATATTTTAGGATAACAGTCACTAGACCCAGCCATCAGACTAATTAGTACATGGGTAATCTAAATTATGGGGCACGGGTACAACAAATTAGCCAGTCACAGCATGGGTTATACGCCACGGATTCTGTTTCTTCTTTGTTCACCAGCTCCTAATTATGAAGGTAATCTGATGTGCATTACATGCCATTTTGGGCTTTGATGGCTGATGAAAGTGGAAAGGTGCCAATCCACTGCCATGTCATGAAATGTCTGCTCTGTTCTAGTGCCTAGAGGAGCTATGTTACAGGAGCTGGATAGCAGTAGTACGCCACAGCAACACTGCCATTTATGAAAGGCACAGAAGGCCTTAATTGTCTTTTGCAGTACATACGCATGTGTCTGGTGATATAAATGTTCAGGACAAACGAGAGATGACATAAAAGGATGTTTAAGTATCCAGCCTTTTTTTTAAGAAACTGCATAAAGTGTTTCTGACTTTGCTGAGGCCTCTTCATTACCACCCTGAGGGCTTGGCAGCCAAGGAGATCATCTTTTCTACTTCTCTGAGACTTGGGTTCATTATTTCGGCCTGTCTACACCACTGTCAGCTGTGTCCGCTATCACATGGCAGTTGTGTTTGACCAATGCGTGCTGATTTTTGCGATTTACCTGATACACTGCGGTCCTTGGGATCCCTTTGTAGTTTCACTCTTGCGTGAGGAAATGGGTAGTGCTGAGACTTCATCTGCATCATGTCACAAAAACAAACACACACCAAATTCACATCCAAATTCACACCAACATGAAAAAAAAAAATCTTGTGAACCATTACATTAGGGAGTGTTCTACTTGAGCTGTGGTGTTTCTGTGGTTATACAGTCTATGTGTTGTGCATCTATCACCT
The DNA here is from genome assembly GCF_030463535.1 of Salminus brasiliensis. NCBI lineage: Eukaryota > Metazoa > Chordata > Actinopteri > Characiformes > Bryconidae > Salminus > Salminus brasiliensis. The sequence continues at coordinate 48,590,944 of NC_132879.1, forward strand.
TGGATAGTTGGGAATAGAGGAGGTTGAAGTATGCAGCATGGGTGCGTGTTTGTATTCAGATGGATTCTTCACCTGTCTCCTATCTAGTCCCTGTCCATCCTCTCGTGGCTTGTCAAACCAGTCAGTCTCCTCCCGACGCAGGTGGTAGGCTTCAGACAAAACAGATCAAAATGGACTCTTTTAAAACCTGCTCAAGGCATACTAATACAGACCCTACCAATTCTCTCCAGGCCTATGGATCAGCCTTACACACTAGAGACAGTAAACAGAGTCCACACTTCAAACCACTGGCTGCTTGTTCCAGACATGCAAACAAGAGATTTCATATGCTATGGGACATTTCTTTTTCTGTGTGACATTGGAAGGGACATTCAGAAAGAAGAAGCAACTGTAGAATGTAAACTTACAAGCCACATGATGTCCTTAATATGTCTCTAGTAAGGAAATTAGGTACTTAACTTATAATCACCCTTTAGCTACTTTTGCGGAATTTCTTGTGTAACTTAACATACATGCCAAATGTTCTTCCCAGGAGATCCTAAGCAGTCATGTCATCATTTGAGAGGTAAATCTTACCAATAATAACATTTTATGAATTTGACCAGGTTTTGATCACATATTTACTGAACGTCTGCAATTGTTTTGGAACTTCTGCATGTTCCCAGCTCAGATAATGTGTTAGAAATGGATGAACTACAGTGTTTGTGAGCTGCAGATACAAGCATTTTGATAATTGCTTGATTATTTGGCGCATTACTGTGATAAAATACACCGATTAGCCATAACATTAGCAGGACAGGAGAAGTGAAAAACATTCTCCGGTTTTCTTCATCTACCGGGACTCCTGTCAAGGGGTGGGATATGGATTCTTCACCTGTCTCCTATCTAGTCCCTGTCAATCCTCACATGGCTGGTCAAACCAGCCAGTCTCTTCCTGACGCAGATAATATAAATCGTGATGGATTGACGAGTGGGGCAGAGCATGTCCACAAATTTAGGCAGGTGGGTTTTTTTGGGGCTCCAAGAAAGGACAACCGGTAAACCAGCAACAGGGTCATGAGTACCAAAAGTAAATTGATGCGATCCATGTAGATCCCATCTCACAACTTACAGTACTTAAAGGATCTGCTGCTAACAATGTGGTGCCAGATCACAGGACACCTTAGAGGTCTTGTGGAGTACAAGCCTTGAATGGTCAGATATGTGCTGGCACAAGGGGGACCTATTCAATATTAGGCAGGCAGAATTAATGTTCTGGCTGATTGGTGAATATGCTAAGCACAAGACAGACCAATTTTACTGATTTTCTGTCCTCTTGTATCCATTGTGGTAGTAAAACCTAGCCAGAAGGACAGACTTTGTAATGCTGTAATACTGCCCTGAGACCCAAAATGTTTTATCTTGGAATTGTATTCAAATTGTTTAAAACTACTCATATGGAACTCTGTATGGAAAACGCAGGATCAGGAGAAGACTAGTGGAGTCTAGTTTCTTGCTAGAATGCAGGGAAGGGTCTCACACATTGAAGGTGAGCAGAAGGCTGGAGACACATGAGGAGAATTGCGTATTAATGCAGGGTGCAATACATGCATTGTTATTTTTCCTGTATCCTTAATAATGCCTTATGAAACCAATTTTTGTAAAAGCCAGACAATCGTTTATTTAGAAGATATGTGTTAAATGATATAAAACAAAAAGCAATAGATTTATCTGTATAATGGACATACAGTATAGCTGGGTCCATAGGTATTTGGACGGTGACACAGTTTTGTCATTTTGCCGCTGTACATCATCCCAATGGATCTAATGAAGCAATCAGCAAAAGCTGTGAAATATATATAGACTTCCCAATTTATACATAGTCCCTATATTTTCACATGCTCAAAAGTAATGGGACGAATGAACATTAACAATTATAAACATACTACCATACTACTAATAATTAATACGAAACTCTATGGACTTGCTATGGAATTCTATTCTATTCTTTTATGTGAGTTGAAGTACACACACCTTCACCCACATAAACTCACTCTGCGCCCTGCACTTCACAGCTGGGACTAACAGCTCAGTCATAATGCACACCAAAGACTCTTACCGTTTCACTATAAGTGCCTGTATGTAATTAGCAATGTGTATATTCATAAAATCTGTATATTCATAACTTATAGCTTGTATATCTGATCAGTGCAACAGTATATATAGTTAATGTTCATTTGTTACTTTTAATAGTTTACTATAAAAAATGATGAATTTTATATATTTTTTCTGTGTTAACTGTGAGAGACAAGCACCTATGTTTTTCCTTTACTTTTACACCTGTGTTCATGTGACATGACAATAGCTCTGATTTTGATTTAATAGTTGGATGTCAATGACTGCCTAAAGTCTGGAAACCATGGACATCACTAAAGGCTTTACAATGCATTTACTGGAGCAGCCTTCAGGCACTGCTAGTTTGTGGGTCTATCTGCTTTCAGGTTTGTCGTCAGTAAGTGGAAATTATGTGGTGTTGGGTAGAAGTCAGATGACTGACTCAGCATTTAAGACTTTTTGGTTGCTTTCACTGTATGTCTTGGGTCATTATCCATCTGTTCTTTGAAGCACTGTCCTATCAGTGTTGCAGCATTTTACTTAACCTGAGCAGAAGGTATATCTCTATGCACTTCGAAATTCCTGCTACTTCTGTCAGCATCAATAAACACCAGTGATCCAATTCCATTGGCAGTCATATATGCTCACGCTATAACACTGCCTCCACCATGTTTGGAGGATGATGTGCTTTATATCAGCCCTTACCTTTACATACTGTTTACTTTCCATCATTCTGGTGCAACGTAATTTAGGCTTTATCTGTCCAAAGAATACTGTGCCAGAACTGGGCAGGCTTTTTAAGATTTCTAGCAATGTCTGCCCTTTCTGTTTTCTTTCTTGAGTGTTATTAGTGATTTGCATCTTGAGGACAACTCTGTGTATGTTCATTCATGAAGGGATCTCTTGATTGAAGACTTTGCCAATGATATGTCCGTACCCCATATTCAGGAGTTGATGGATTTGACACTTTGAGTCAAATCCAGACCTTTTATCTCCTTAATCTGTCATGAAACTTGAATGGCCACAGGCCACACTTGGCCATGCAACTGCTTATCAGTCAGCTGTCCAATTAAATTTTAGCCTGTGAAAATGGAGGAATGATATAAAAACTGGCTGTAATTCCTGCAAAACTACATTTTTTGGTGAAACCCCATGAAACCCTTGCTTCATTTCAAAGCCATTGGGGTGGTGTAACAGAGGCAAAATTGTGAATGCCATGTCACAGTCCAATTACTTATGGACCTGATTGTACAGTATAATGCGTCACCATGAGTAAATAAGTATACAAATAAAGAAATATGTGAATATGAACAGCAACCTGACATAAATTAGAAAACTGATTTTTAAAAGCAGCATGATATGACAAATGAGGGCTATCTACTAAATATAGATACACTATATGGACAAAAGTATTGGGACACCTGCTCATCTACTGTCCAGGAAAGAAGGCAATCCCCAAATCACCTCAAAATAATTGGATGGGTCACCATCATTCTAGAGAACACAGTTCCAGTGCTTTACAGCTCAATGCAGATGGTCTTAGACCTCTAGCCAATGCCTGGCATTAGACATGGTGCCAATAGGTTCATGTTTATCTGCTCAGTCCTATTCTATTGGCAGTACTTCTTTACAGGGACTAGAAAAGCTGTGTGCAGCAACCTGGATGCATCCCACATAGAAGGGGTGTCCACAAACATTTGGACATGTAGTGTATATTAGTAAAATCTAAATTGAACCCACTAATCTGATTAGGTTTTAATAGTGTTTAAATGTGTAGCAGGAAATTCGTCACTGGTAAGCAGTATAGTAAAAGCTTTAATCAGATGTGAGATCTAAATGCATGGCTGATTTGGTGGGATATTGCTATGCTTTAAGTAATGGCAATGCAGCGTCTTAGGTCAACAAAACTGTGGTTATTTTTAGAAAGGGGGAAGCATAAAATTAAAATGAAAAATGCACGCATGAGGAACTACATCCGCTGCTGCAGCGCTATAGTATTGCGTCCGCCATATGCCCCACAACGTGTCCTTATGGAAATGGATCTGCAGCAGATACGGTTGACCATGTGCTTATGGGTGATTGACAAGCGGGTGGTCATGGTGCAGAGGGTGAGTGGGTGACTGGTGCTGGGTGTTAGAGGGAGGGGGGTGGTGGCGGGTGTGGGAGCAGAGGTGGTTAGGTGGGTGTTAGAGGGAGAGGTAGGGGAGCTGGAAGCTAAAGTGGTTATACTCTACCGTCTGTGACATTCTCATGTGTGTTTCCTGGCTCGTCTCTGTTCAAACCCCCCAGGGATTCGCTTAGTGCTGTAACCAAGGCAAATGCATTTACTTCCAGATGGCACATATGATGTGTTCATCATATGGTATTGCATGTGTGGGGACCATAACAGTTCACTTAAAGGTAAAATGATAAAAATGTGTGTAATTCAATGGCATAGTAGATTTTGGTTTGAACAGTAGATGTGTATTAACCTTACGAGGAATGTGATTATTAGTGAATTCTGTCGTGTGTACCAAGTATCTTAAAAGGTAAGCAGTGCAGTAGTAATCTTAATCGTAACTATTAGGTTTGTACATTGACAAAGACTGAAGCATGTGGAAACAGGCAAATATCCAAAGCATAAAGCTTAGAAGAGCAAAGACTTTGTGAGCAGAGGCAAACAGGTTTTGCAAAACGTGCAAAAAAGTAAATAAAAAAATTGTATATTAGCAAGCAAGAACTCAAGAAGGCTTTATTCACAAACCAAAAGAATGTACATGCATCTCATAAGTTTAATATTATTATTATTAGAAATATAGTCACACAAAACATGCATGCAGTCAACAACTGAAAAAAATTGAAACATAGACAAGGAGTGCATCAGAGACCACTGAGAGAGAACCGCTTCACTCAAAGTCCTGTCTGTCATTTTAAATATCACTGAGCTATGTGGGTTAATTGGCAGTACCAAATTTGAAGAGAAAAAAAAAGGAAAAATTCAACAACAACAAAAAAAAATCTGTTAATTTCTGTTTCAGTCAAATGTCTTAAATGAGACATATACAACTTGCCTGTCTGGAGGCACTTACTCATCTGTCTAATACTAGATTTGCCACAAAATCACATTATAAGGCTAGTTTACCTAAAACTCTTCAGAAAAGCAGAAGAGCTCTCAGAGTTAGACACGTGATGCCTTCCTTTCATGCATTTTTATAAAAAAACTATGTAAGCAAGCTACATGAGAAGAAACAGGAAATGAAATACACAGCTAGCAGGAAGATAAACCACAAAGCATTCACATTTATAAGCAAATCAGTATAACCCAGTTAGTAGATTATATTATTATATACTGAATCAATGTTTGATTTTTTATAGAAACAGTAGAACATGCCTGAAATTTTGGGATATACATCAAATGAATGAAAATCTTTACACAGACATATGAATAATACACAGCAAGAGAAAGACGAGACGACAGCCAAAGAAAAGCTGAAGGAAATGGGTGAAAATTGGTATCCCAGAGGGACAGCCTGAGGCGATAAAAGTTACCTTCACTATCAGACATTGTGCCTTGCAGGTCATCCATGAGCACGTAGCCACGCCCTCTAGCAGAGTCCTCCCTGAGGTGCTGTTGCTGGGGGTCCTGGAGGGAGAGGCAAGACCCAAACTGGTCCCGGGAGTCGGCGGATATAGGCGGGAGCGGACCTGCAGATGCCCGTGCCATACCCATCGGCTGACCCACCGGACTCAGCGGGCTCTCTTCCTCTGAGTTTTGTGCCACAATCGGGATTCGCCCGCGTCCACTCTGGCCAATAGGCAGGCTGGTCGGCTTTGTTCTACCTGATGGTGTCTGGTAGGCTGAGGTCTCTGAAGAAGGGTCAACCTCTGCTTTGAGCCTCAGGGAAGAACTGGAGGTATCCCTTTTTAAGGACAGGTCTAGGCCATACACAGAAGAAGGTCTAGAGGAAGGCCGGGATCGGCTCCCGCTAGGATATGAAGAGTCCTCTCCCAGGGATGACCTCACACTTGGGGTTAGGTTTAGACTCTGACCTAAATTGAGTGAACCAGCCAGATTGGCCCCTAGTGTTGAGCCCAGGTACTTTTGCTGCTCTGCAATGTTCTTTCGAAGCCCAAATGTGATCTCATCCTGTAGTAACCTGCTTGACCTTGGCGAAGGACCACTGGATCCCAAGTAGCTGCTATAGTCTGTTTCTAAGCTCCTACTGTCCTGCATGGAGGAGTATTTTCCAATGTTGCTGGTATTTTTGTGTTTCTGGTAGAGCACAGATGTTGGAAGCTGCTTGGCCGCCTGCTTCTCCAGGGTTAATCTACTTATGCTGTATTTGTCTGATTTGGAGAAGGGTCTATAGCCTGCTCCAGTTACACCAGTGCTAGGAGTATAATGATGTGAAAGGCCAGCCAGCTGTTCTAAACTCTCAGTGCCTCCTGTACTTCTCCTAAACTCCTGCTTTAGCTGCTGCTTGAGAAGCTTCAGCTCATATGGTTCTTCCATCGAGTCTTCATCGTCTTGGGGTTTTCCGTAGGAATGAAGCCTTGAGGAGCTGCCAAGGTAATCTGTGCCCACGTCTGCTGCTGTGCGTCTAAGAAGACGCTCTGCTTTGGCCAGCTCCCTCTCAGCAATTCCATAGCTTGTGGTTGACAGGCCAGCTGTGCTCTTAGAAAGTTCAGCTGCATCCTCTAAGAGCAAATAACTTCTGGGTGTTTGGTGATGCTGATCCAAGTCTGCATAGAAAGAGTCTGCTGACACATTGGACATTGGACTTCCTGCTATGCTGCCGCTACGTTCCTCCAGGCCACGCAGGTCGAGATGATTGCCATATTTCCCGCTGAGATAGGATGAGGTGTCATAGTTGGTGGACACTTTGGTGGCATCTAGCTCAGACAGAAGCGCAGCCTGCTGCCTGGCTTTCTGCTGTAGTAGCAGCATCTGGTGGTAGCTCTGCTGCTGAGAAGCAGTTAGAGAGGGCACAGAGGAGTAGATGGACTGGGACTGATAGGGCTGTTGAGACTGGTACAGGGATTGCTGATACTGTGGGTATTGATACTGGGAGTACTTGCCATATTCATGCTTGGTCTGCGGAGGCACAAAGTCGTCCAGTTCTGACTGTGGAGCGGTGCGAGGTCTCTCGAGTCCATGTCCACCTACCTCCTCTCCACCTCCACCCCTTCTTGTCTCACGGATGTTGCTCACTTCACTGTCAGACATGTAGTCGCGATCTTCCGCCACACTTTGCAGGTATGCCCTTTCTCTCTTCTCTCTTTCTTTGAGTAAGGCATCTTTCCTTCTGTTGATGCCCATCTCTAGGTATCGCAGTTTGGCATCTATCTCTTTCTCTTCTTCATCCAGTTCCGCCTGCTTCTTGCGGAGTTTGGAGGACTCTCGTTCCACCAAGTCCAGTTCACGATCAATATCCTGCAAGATTTTTGCCCTTGCCATGTTGGAACTTCGGCAGAGACGACGACGGGCTGAAGCGGTGCTATACGCAGTTTGGCCAGCATTGGCAGCTTCCTCTTCTGAAGGCGGGTTAGGAAGGGTTCTCTTCACTTTTTTCTGTGTGCCAGAGGGAGTGCCACTTGGAGATCCTTTACCCTGATGAGGAAAAAAAGCAATGAATGTAACTGTAATTAAGGTTATACATTTCTTATTTATATGTTATAAATAAAAACTGCTCACATCTCTCAATTTAATAATAATTTTTTTTGTTACAACCAATTTTTTTTTGTTAACCAAACAATTAGTCAAGCTAGTAGCTATTTTTAGGAGAGCATTCAACAGATGGAAAGCAATTGATCAACTACAATGAGGCTACTGTGATTTTTTAGGTAAAAGTTAAAAACTGTAATATAAAAAAATGCACTTACAGCATAACCGTCAGAATACTGGAAATTGGCTGCTGCTCTTTCCTCTGCAGTTGGACTCATTGGTTTGGGATCAGACATTGACCTCTGCATAACTTTGGGTGCCCTGGGACTAGCAGGAGAAACTTTTGATGGGTCTGCAGCAAGTATTTTCTGTGGGCTGGTGTCCCCTAGAGATTTCTCATATGACACAAACTCAAGGGATTTGCTAGGAGACATACAAGGAGATATTGGAGAATAGAGGACTTTTGGAGATTTGGGGGGAGCTGAAGCAACCTGAAGAGTGGAGGTGTCTGCTTTAAGGTGTGGAGACTGGCTAATCTCTAACGGTGTAGGGCGTCTCTTTGGGGAGGAAGTCTCTGAATCAGGATAATCAACCCTGGTGTCCATCTGCACGGTGTGTCCTCTAAGCGTTCCGGCGGAATCGGTCTGTACTGAGATTTCTGTAAGAGCCTGCACTGAAACTCCACCTCTCTCACCTGTGCTGTATTTACCACCTCGCGCTCTACTGCGTCTCCCTCGAGCAGGAACCTCCCACTCATCCTGATCCTCATCATCCGTCTGTACACTGCTGTCTACACTCTTCTTGGCACTCTTCTTTTTCCTTCCTGCAGAATAAGCCTTGTCTGTATTGTCCTCTTCATCAGTCTGACAGCCGCTGTCCATCTTTTTATCAGTCCCCACTACGAGACCATGTGCCTGCTCATGGATCTCACCTGGATACATTTGTCTGTATTTCTGCTCCTCCAGCTGCTGCCTAAGCTGCTCTTGGAGCCTCTGAATCTGCTCCAACTGCTCCTGTTGTTGAGCGTATGTCTCTTTTTGCATCATGAGGTGAGCTTGTCTCTCTTCCTCCTGCTGGCAGAGAATCTGTTGCTTCATGACCTGCAGCTCCTCTAGTTCCTTTTGCACCAAGAGTTGCTCCTGCTCCCGGAAACGCTGAATCTCTTGCCTTTCCCACTCTAGTTCCTCAGCGAGACGCTGTTGTTTAATCTTCTCAAGCTCTAGAAGTTCACGCTCCATCTGATACTGTTCATCACCTGGAACCATGGGGGAGGACAAAGCCTCTAGTGAAGCTGCAATTGCCTCCAATGAGGCATCTGTGTAGTCCAGTGGTGCTACTGTGGTTATGGTAGGAGCTACTTCTGAGAGGCCTGTGGAAAAAATGTCCTTGGAGACACCTGTCTCCAGATTCAAGGGCATGTCGCCTTGCTCCTCAGCTGTAGTCACGGCAATTGTGGAGAGGAAGCTATGTGATCTGGTGAGTGGCTGGCTCTGCAGATTAGACAGTGACGGCATTGTGTCACTAGTATGCATTCCTGCCAGAGTGTTGTACGTTGTACTGAATATCGACCCAGGTTGAGTAGTTATAGCATATGTCGAAGGAACTGGTGCTGCTACAGAGGAGTACACAACACCATTTGAAGACCTCAGGACACTAGAAACTCCAAAGTGAGTTCCAACAGTAGTTGTTATTCTTGCCTGGGAGTACTGTGGGATTGTAACTCCAGTATATGCTCCTGTGGATTTGCTGGAGTAGTCCACAGCTTCACCTGTTAAAAGTTCATACCATAAATAATGAACTCAGTCCCAAAAACATTGAAAAGACACCAAGCAAGCCATGCTTTGTCCAAAACAAAAAGTGTCTTGTGCCAGGGACATGCAAAACCCAAATAAGACAGTACTGCATGCAGATATACAAAAAATGGAAAATACATAAACATGCAAAGTCCATGGAAAACACAAAAAAGCACAACACATGACGTTTCAGCTTGAAATAAGCACTGGTAACTCAAAATGACACCGGTGGGAAAGATCTGTAATGTCACACTGACCTGCCACCGACATCTTTCCAGAGGTTAGGTCTACAGCACCTTCCACTGTCCCATTGTAATTATAACTATTCTTACTCTTGTATAGGAACAGACCAGCTTCGGCCAAATTAGTGTCAGACATTGAGGGTTTGATTCCACCAAGTCCTCTCATACCATACGGGGACCGATCGTATTGGTAGTGGTCATCCCTGTAGCCGAAGCGATCTTCTGGCAGAGGAGCTGGGGGCTGCTGATTTGCACAGCTACCTGCAAATGGAAGCTTGTAGACGACATCACAGCAGACTGCCCGCCTTCCTGCTGTTAGGTCTACAGGTTTGCCATCATCCTCTGTGATCACCGCTGTGACCACTTCTGAAGTGGAGCCATCTACAGACACCATTGTTTGAACAGGCTTTATAGTCGTGAGGTCAACAGCACCAGACACACAGGTTTCCAGTCGAGATGGGACACCTGCACTAATGCCATTATTTGCGATTGTTGGAGCTACTGTCACAGGAACGGGATGGGTTTTACCCACAGTTGTGGAGAGATTGATTGGTTTTTCTGGCTGCGAGTCAACAGGGCGATAAATAATTTGGGAAACAGGTTCAAAGGATTTAGCTGTCGTGAGTTGGAGAGGCATTGAGGTGGCCTGAGAAAGATCTCCATTGCTGTATGCCACAGTGGCTGTACACGTGAGGATGGTGATGCTGTCTGTTACAACAGACACTGAAGAAGTATCAGTGCTCAAGTTTATTACTGATGACTGAACAGCACTCTGCTGCCGTCCGTTGCCATCTATGAGAACGGACTGCCGCCGTGACTCTGATGATGACAGATCCATACCTTTCATTGCAGTTTCTGCATCAATTTTTGGGGTGCGCAGATCAACAACCTCTCCAGGATGATAAGCATGTCCGTTCTGCGCCTGTTGAGGTTTCAGATTTTCAGCAATCACCTGTATCCCAGTGGCTCTAGGAGTAGGAGGTGGTGGTGGTGTTCTTTCATGCACAACAGACACGGTTGTTCTTTGAACTTCAGTAGTAACTAACTGGACGCCAACATTCGGAATGACTGATGACGGCTGGGATGCTGAAATAGCTTCATAAACATGGCTCATGCTAGAAACTACTTTCTCTGGACCGCATATTTCCTGGCTTTCTATGGATTCTGTAATTCGTGTAAATGCCAATGGAACCCTAGTTGTTTGGGGCTGGGGTGGTGGTTGCATCTGTGCCTGAGGTTGGGGCTGTGAGGGAGCTTGTTTGCTAGGTGATGTGGGATCATAACTTGTTGGAGCTTGGGTTGTCACACCTTCTATGGGTGAACCAGGTTGAGATGGCAGAGTAATAACCACATACGTATCATGCAGATTTTTGCTAAACCTTGGGGATGTAGGGGACTTGACTGGTGAAGTAGCCCCAGTCTTAATTTCAGCTGAAGGACTCAGATTTAGAGCACCTTCTACAGTGCTTGTGGGGAGTATGTTTGGTCTTAATGGAGCATAAGCAGAAGACTGTGGCTGGGAACCTGACATGGGCTTTGGAGCAATGGGAGGCTTCACAGTCTCTCCTGGTCTGTGACTGAATGTCAGGCCTGCAGGGATAGAAGATGGCTTTGGAGGCACGGGAGGTGGAACATGGGGCTTATATGTTGGAGCCACAGGTTGCCTGGGCGCTGCAGCTGGTATACCAACAGGAACTGTTCTTTGGGGAACCTGAGGAGGAATCTTTTTGGGATAAACAGCAGGCTTGGGTAGAGTAGGAGGTGGTAAAGGAGGGGGAACAGGAATGTCTGTTTTTTCCTGAGATACAGCTCTGCGTAGAACTACTGGTTTGGGAGGGACAGGTGGAGCAGTTGATATAACACTAGGTACTGTTGGAGTGTACTGTGGTACAGTAGGTAAAGGTGATGTAACTGAGATAGAAGGTCTAGAAAGTACACTAGAAACTGGCTCTATTTGAGTGGAGGCTGAAGATTTTGACAAGTCAACCACACCAGACTGGAAGAGCTCATCTGCTTCAACCATGGCAGCCTGTTGTGACAGTGATTGTGATAGTGCTTCTTCTCTTGATGAAGCAGAATCTGTTACAGGCTCCGAGTAAGCGACAGTAGCAGCTGGTGGTTTCTGAGGCACCTCAATTTCAAATGATGTTGGCTCATCCACTGCAGCACGGGTTGCAGTTGGAGCAGAAACTGGAACCTTTTCAGCATCTTGTTTTGGATCTACAGTGCTCTCCTCTCCAGATTCCTCTTCACCAGAGGAACACTGGGTGACCCTCAGATCAGGTATAGGAAGTATTCTTCTGGGAGGAACATCCTCTGTTTTTTCAGAAGAGCCTACTGCCATTTGCTGTGATGTATCACTCATATCGGGAGCTGACTGGGTTGGGCTGGTGCCTGGTGTCAGAATCGTTTTATGTTTTTTCATAAGCTCCTCATAGGCTTCCTCTGCATCTAATAAAGGCTTCCCATCCTTGCTTGACTGACCAGAGATGCTTGTAGAGACGATGTCTCTTTTGGAGTCACATGGGGGAGGATCTCTGGTCTCTGGCTTGGGAGCTTCCTTCATGGTGTGATCTTCTTTGGGGTCCTGCTCTTTTTGAAGCATCTCTTTCTTTTTCTGCATCATGTCTTCATATACTTCATCAGGAGATCTCAGCTTTTTTGCCTTTTCTGGAATAGAAATTGTATCTCGTTCCTTCTCCACATAGACCTCCTCAACCAGTGACTCATAAGCATAGTCTTCAATGAGCATGCCACCATAAAGAGACTCCTTCCCAGGTGGAAATTCCTCTCTCTCTGTAGTCGGAGATTTTGCTCTAAGCATTATTTCCTCATAGGCTTCATCTGCCGTTTTCAAAGATCGTTTGTCCTTGTTTTCTTTGGACAGATTATCAGCATGCTGCTCATCTGTTGGAGAATACAAGGAGACCGAAGTCGGTAACTGATACACTTTTTGGACAGCAGCAATTTTCTCTGGGAGAATCTCAAAACCTTCTGGTTCCGATTCCATGCTTGGAGAGAAATCCGAGCAAGAGGATCTTCGGATTTCCTCCATCTCTGCTTCTTGCCGCAGTTCCTCAGTTGGAGAAGCGTCTTCGATGGGTGAGAGGTTGCTTGGCGGAGTTTTCGGGCGCTCCCTCCTCCGCTGTGCACGTATTTCCTCTTTGTCTTTCTTGGATTTTTTCCCAGAGCTCTTCTGTTTCTCTTGTTCTTTTAGGAGCTCTTCTTCCTCACGCAACTCTTCTTCTTCAGATGAATCTTCAATGGTGGGCAGCATTTGGCCAGGCTGCCGGTGTTTGGCTTTCCTGTGCTGTTTGCCCTCACCACTGGACCGAATATGGCCTGGGCTGCTGCTATCACTGTCTTCATCAAGTGAAGACAGGGAAGTTGGAGATGTACCAGGAGTAAAGCTGGAGGCATGCAAGCTTGAAGAACCTTCTCCTCTGGACCTATCATCAGGAGAATCTGTGAGGCTCTCTGGTTCGCCATCGTCTGAAGCCTGTCGAACTGTAGCTACACTGTTGAGCTCGATTGTTTTAAAATGGCGGATGCCAGCCCCGTTGTCTGCAAAAGGCTGCTCGCCTTTATTTAGTTCCTCAATTTTAGCAACAGAAATTATACTTTTGCGGTCCGGCTCATCCTCAGGACTGATACTGCTCTTTTTGAGAAGACGTCTCGCCTTACCTGACTCACTTTTCTCCTTGATGTCCTTCTTGGCGTCTTTGTCCAGTTGTTTCTTTTCATGAGCCCTGATTTTTTGCCTCATAAGGTTCTCCTCATCAGATGGTGACGCATCCTCATCAGCACTCATCTCCATAATCTGCTTGCGAATAAACTCTTCTTCATCTGCAGAGCCTGCACTTTCTCCTTCAAAATCTTTTTCTCCACCAGCTTTCTTTGTTCTCTCTGCGAGAGGCGAAAATTCACCTTCACTACTATCCTCCAAAAACTGTCCTTGGATGTCTGTTGGGACAAGTAGCTTTTTTCTTTCTTTTTTGGCGACTGCAGCATTATCCTTTTCATCCTGAGCCTCTCCATGTGTGTCTTCCTCTGGACTGAGATCTGGAGACATTGGCAGCACCTCAAGTCGGCGCCTGGTCTTGATGGTCTCGCCTTGTGGTTCGTCTTTAGAAGGTGTTGTCTGAGCCTCTAGTATTGGAAGTACAGTGCTCTCCAACCTGGCCAAATCTGAAGGGCTAGTGGGACTGCATTCTTGACTGACTCCATCTTTGTCGCCGGGCTCCTTTAATAGTTCTTCGGCTTTTTCAGGCACAGCATTATCTTCTTTCTTCTGCAAGAGAGACGCAAATCAGTATTTTCGATCAAACCAGATTGTGCAATGAAAGTACAATAGTGCAAAAAAATTTTAAAGTATTTCACTGGACAGATATTTCTCTTTTTCTAGCACTTCCTCTACAACTAGTCTATACACATACAGTTACCTCCTCCAACTCATCAAGTTCTTTAGACTTTATCAGAGGCTTTGGCCCATCTTCTTGTTTCTCTTGAGTGTCTGGAGATTGCACGTCCAAGGCAGGTTTGTTTATGTCTACTTTGCTAGCTACAGGGAGTGGAGGGGCTGGTTCTACTACAGGATCTAAGGGATAGAATTGACTTTCAACATTAGATTGGGTATCAGCGTTGTTTTTAATGCTTTCTGAATCGAGATCTACCTCCTTTTCCTTTTCCTTATGCGGCAAAGTCGCAGAGGAACTGATTATTTCAGTTAGAACTACAGGCCGCTCTTCTGACTCCACCTCTGCTCTTTCTGATTTTACGCTCTCATTTCCATCAAACACAGGGAGTGAAGACTCGTTCATGTTTGGTGGAACAGTTGGGGCAGTAGACTGTTCTGGAGCTTTATCTGAGACTGTGTCTGTAGTTTGTATTACTTTGCTGTTTGTGTCCTTCTCAGGAACTTTTGGAGCACTTACTGCAGATGGTGAGTCATCCTGCTCAACTACACACTCATTTTCAGTCTTCACAGTATCAGTGTCTGATTCCACTGTTCTGTCCTCTGAGACGTTTCTCATACATTCAGCTTCATTAACCGAAGAGGCTAACGACATCTGCTCTGATTTCACCTCTAGAAAAGAACCTGTAAGCTCAATCTCAGTTTCACGGTTACCTTCGTTTTTGTCTGCAAGCTGTGGAGTAGATATTTCCTGCACATTTGAGCTCATGTGGTCATTCTGTTCTACTTCAGTATCCCTGTCTGTTCTCTCTGTTTTTTCTACTTTCTCTGGGATCGGCTTGTCCACTAAACATTCTGTTTTGGGGGCAGTTTCTTTTGAGAGCTCCTGTGCCGGCTGAGCGTTCTCTGGCAGTGCTTGCTCTATTTTGGGAGCCGTCTCTTCAAGAGCTAGATGATCTAACTCAGCTTTGGATATGGTTTCCTCTCTTATATCTTTACCAAGAGTAATCTCTGGCTCCGACACTGAAGGTTCAGGAGCAGACTCGCCAGTTTTGTCTTCAGAGTTGATTTGAGGTTTTTCAGCAGTTTCCTCAGCTTTGTTTTCTGCATCAACTTTCATTTCATTGCCTGTTGGAGATTTATCTGTCTCTGTTTTAGTTATCTGCTCGTTTTCTTCTTGACTCCTTGCATTAGCTTCACTGTGAATTTCTGAGGTTTCACTGTTTGCATGTTCTTGTTCATTTGGCAATGACTTATCCTCACTTTCTGTATTAGTGCTATATTCACTACTCTTATCAAGAGCTTCTGTTTCAGAAGTAGAGAGCTCAACTGATTGATCTTGAGGCATTGATTCTCCCTCTTTTACCTCAACCATAGGACTAACATCCTCTGTGTCTTTAGGAGACTTGTTATCAGAAGTCTCTACCACAGAGTCTGATGTGTTTGTCTCAACCTCCCCAGTTTTTAGGCAAGCACTGTGCACTATTTCAGATGAGGCATGTTCAGACATGTCAGATTTATTCGTTAGTTCAGATTCTGTCGGTATAGCAGGGGTAGGGGATGCAGGTGTGAGACCTTCTGTATTTTTAGCAGAAGTATCTTGAGATTCTGGTGTGTTTAGAGCACTTGTGTGCTCACTTTGACTTTCGTGATTTTGCTGTGTTATCTCTTTTTCAACATTAGGTAGATCCTCGACGGGTGCTGTTTTCTCACTGTCTAGATATTCTGGGTCTTGAACTGATGAGGTTTCTGTCTCTGCCTTTGCCTCACATGCCCTATGAGGCTTGATGTCATCTTTAACCTCATCTTTGTTGCTAATTGCATCACCTGGATGTGTAGTTGTTTTTGGTTCAACAGGCATTCCCAGGGTGTTGTTAATAATGGCACCATCGTCAGCATTTGTTCCTTTGTCTGCCACCTCATTCTGAGTATTCAGAGTAGCAACATCATCTGCTACAGAGATATTTTTATCCTCTGATATATTCCCTGCACCAGTCTGAATATGATCAACTGGTGCTGGCTCAGCAGAACATTCCTCTGGTGGGTGTTCAGGTGGTGAAACCTCCTCAGACCCTTGATGAGACATCAGCTGGTCTACTTCTGCATCTATGGCTGGCTTAATGTCTGTTTCTTGTTCCTTAGATACTTGAGCCCTCTCTGAAGTAATCTCAGTCTTGCTGTCAGGTGATGGGGCTTCAATGAGGTTCTTATCAGCACCTTCAACAGCAGCTGCCACCTCTGTGTTTTCTGAGTTTTGGGATTCTCTCTCAGTAATGTTAGCAGAATCAGAGGCTACATCAGTTTCTAATGCTAGCAATTGCCCTTGCTCACTTTTTTCTCCCTCCTGGTCCTCAGCAAGAGGCCCAGTTTGCTCTAATATTCCCGCCTGCTCTGCATCTCCCTCTTTAACATCTGTTATATCCTCTGGGACACTATTAGGGGATGGAGATGTGGATGTGACTGTTTGCTCAGGTGGAGTAGATATGCCCTCTGCGCTTTCAGGTGCAATGTGAAGTGTTCGCTCTTCACTTGCCTCAGGTAATACCTGTGTGCTCTCCAGTTTTGTCTGTGCCTCATCTCGTTTCGTTGCAGCTGACGATACTAGAGGTTTAGCTGAGTCAAGCTCGGACTTGTCAGCTGGAGCCTGAGTCAAACTAGGGGTCCTTGTGAGCCCTTTGGCAAGGGCAGCATTGGCAGTGGGAGCAGGGGACGAAGGGGTGGAGGAGGCTGCTCGGGCAGGGGAGGAGGGAGGGGTAGGTTGGGATTTAGCTGGAAGCTTGGAAGGAGAAGGTGGAGGTGGCATATCCCCAAGTTGTCCGGAGAGAGCTCTTTGGGTCTGGCAGTTCAGGCATAACCATTCTTTCTGTAAGACAAAGAGGAGAGAAATTAGGCCTTGAGAGTAACATGTGAAGTCCAGCAGTTCAGAAACTAGTAGCAGAATTATTTTTATTATGTATTTATTATGTATTTATTATTTTAGAGAAATTAGGCCTTGAGAGTAACATGTGAAGTCCAGCAGTTCAGAAACTAGTAGCAGAATTATTTTTATTATGTATTTATTATTTTACAGCTTTTGTTGGTAATTAGGCTTGAGCACGATAACAGAAATGCTGTATACTGCAGTATTTAAAAATGTGTCAGATAGTGTCTGTTTTGTGTCCATCTAGTACAAATAAGCCAAATAAGCTCATTCGCCCATGTACAGTTAAGAGAGCCACAGAAGCTATGAACTGAGTTTGAATGAAAGGGGAAGCAAGCAAACCTGGATTAACCAGCCTACTAAATGTGCCTGAAAACACTCAAAAACACCCCTAAGACCATTCACTTAACTTCACTCGTGCTCTCAGATATGAGGCTTTATCCTCTAAACGTGTGTGATTTGAGCCTCAGTTAGCAGGAACACGCCCTGTGCTGTGGTGTTTACCCTGCTAGCTAGCTAATGTATCTGATCCTTGTTCTGTTAGTCGGTGACGGTGTGAGCAAACGGACCTTTGTATTTGAACATTATTTAGTTTTAAAGTTAAGCAGAGTGAGATGGTACGGAAGCCACACGAACATAGAATCATCTCAGCTGCAATTTATGTTACTCCTGACCCTCAGTAATACCGTATACCGTGGTAATCTTTTGAGGCAAAAAAGTGGATATCGCTCAACCCTACTGGAAATAACCCTTTATTTTATAATATGACGTTGTGCAGCTTTGCAGAAGGAGAGACCGGGATAATCCATTCTATTTCTGAAGATATTTTTGCCTTTGTGGAACGTAGGGAATTAATAATTCATAATAATGGGATGTTTTATTATCATGTGACAGAAAAGCTTGGATAGGCTACAGTGATGTGCTACAACAGACCGTTATTCTAAAATAAGCCACAATATGTAGTCCTCTTGTACCTCTTCTAAAAATTCTTCCACTACCATTCAGATATGCTGTGTTTCCAAACTAACAGAGCGGATGGTAACAAGCAGCTGATGGTTCTGGGCTGAATGAGCTAAATGCCTGTATTTAGGGCCAATTAAAACTGTCAGCAAACATGGTGGAGTGGACAATGAAAGAGCTGCTGCCTTTAGCTGTCGATCCAGTGCAGGTTTTAGTCTTTAGTCTAAATCCTGATATGGGTATGTGCATCTTCCGTGAACGTCATTTTAGCATTTCAGCTTAATTAAAACAAACCTGAAACAGAAGAGCAGTCACCTCACCTTTCTTACTCTGTGTTTACTTATTCCATGACCTTGTTTTCAAAGACACACTTGAAACGTCATAAAAACAGCTACATCTTAGGTGCCATGTGTATTATGACAGTGCGAGCAAGGAACCCACGTGAGACACTGTGCTAGATAGAACCGGCAGCATCAGAGATAAAACACTATATTTCCAGGGTGCAACAAGAACAGCCCAAACAGCGAAATCCTCCCACGAGGCAGTGGCTGACGTAAATCCCGAACATTTGCTCTCTCACATCTGCGTGCTGAGAAGAGCCGTGCTGTGTGCAGTGTCTCCATGATTCTCCACTGATTTCGCAGTACAGATTAATCTGTATTGAGGAGACCTGGGATTCCTGTGCCATGGCAGCTCAAGAGACCAAAAAGAACAGGGACACTCCCAGGGACTGGCAAGGAGGAGAGAGACTGTGGAATACCCTACAGTCCAAACAATGTACTAATAAAGACATGACTGCAAAACCATTTCAGGATTGTTTTTTTTTTTGTTAGATACACTGATCAGCCATAACATTAGTACCACTGACAGGTGAAGTAAAAACATTGATAATCTTCATCTACAGTGGCATCTGTCAAGGGGTGGATATATTGTATTAGGCAGCAAACAGTCAGTTCTTGAACGTGATAAAGGTGTTAAAAGCAGGAAATATGGTCAAGTGGAGCTGTTTTTTTATGATATACGATATTTATCGCAATATTTTGTCATGTAGACAAAATGCACCAACAGCGTAAAATTAAAAAACTGCTATCCAAATACTCTCCCATACTGAGTACAATGATTTTTACTTAAAATATGCTTCACTCTACTGAATTAAATTAGACTGATCACATTATTTGTAATGAAGCGTGCAGTTAATCGGTGCTCTTTAAGCACTGACGATATTCACGATACACTCATAAACGCATATTGTGCACCATGATAACAAAATGTATTACAATACAAATTCATTGTAATCCATAGAGGCCCCACCTCACAATTTACAGGACCTAAAGGATCCGCTAGTAATGCTGTAGTGCCAGAAGCTACAGGACGCTACATGATCTGTTGTGGTGGCACAAGGCGATCTACTCAATATCAGGCATAATTTTAGGTCCTAATATTATGTCTGATCCCCTTTGTCCTCCGAGCAAAAATGAGCAAAAAAATATATACTTTTAAAATGAAAAAACACTATTACGAAGAACAGTTTTTGGAAGAGGTTTTTCTTTGAAGAACATTTTAAAGATTAAAAGAAGTCAACCAATTTAAAGGTTCTTCATACTCCACACTCCTTTACAAAAACACTCTTTTATGTAACCAAAAGTGGTTCTTCTGTGGCATCTTTCTAAAGAAAACCAAAAATGCTCTACATGACTTCATTTTACTCTTCGTTGTCTTGTCGTTTTATAGGCTTAATAAATAAATAAATGCCCACAATTCAACACCCTTTCATGCTTACACATTAATTACAGTATTCATAGATTCACACGGCAGATTATCTAATACAAAGACTGGTGAGCAGCGAGCTCTACTGTAGTTTAGGGAGGAAAAATGAACCCAGTCGGCGCTTCTTTGCTTGCATAATTCACCAGTAATGAAGCACTCTGAGTCTGAGCTAAGGATGACATTTTGTTATCAGATCCGATTGAGGGAGAGTCATCGCTGGAATTGAATGAAAGTGCATCTGTTTGACTCTAAGGTCACTGGCTGTAATTATGAAACATCAATGGTCATTTCGTTCAATCTCTGGCTAATAACAGCCATCTTAAACACCATAGCATGAGGCAGTCAAGGTCCTTAGGAGCCCCAGAATACAGGTTTTTATAGCTCCCTCGTCTGATCCATTAAATCCAGCAGGCCAAGAGCCAGAGGGATCATAACTAATGTGAAATACTGAGACCACAGACAGCCACATGGACTGAAAACCATGCTCCTTTTTCTCCATCACTGATTCTGTGGTGCTTGCTGAGTCTTCAAAAACTGTCAGTAAGTGGAAAATCAGGGATGAAATACTGAATGATGAAAAACACTAAATTCTCACTTAGCACCACTAGACACCTGTTCTGTGCATCGACTCAGGTGACCATGTGGCATGTAGATTGATTGCAGTCAGAGGGAGGTCTAAGAACGAATGATGCAATGATTAGGATTTCCGATTAGAGGCTGGCACACACTGGACCACATAACTGTAAGTAAGTAAACTGCTGGCCAGCTTCGAGGAACTTTAACTACGAATGCAAATCTCCACTAGAACATTAAAACTGGCATGTCTTGCTCCTGGGCGCTGCCACTAAAGGACAAGCATTACACAGCATTTCCAAAAGATACATTATCATTACTGGAAGTGAAAGAAGCATGTGGACTGACAGAGTACGCAGCAATAAGGTTGCCAAGCTCAGAGTAGCAATGACAGAGATGCTATTCTCAATATTACCGGTCAGTGCAGCATTAACATGATTTCAAAACATTTATAAGCTGTTCAGGTAAATATGCGACATAAGATATGTAATGTTTCTTTAAGGCAGAGCAGAGGCGTGTGTACTGCTTTACGTGTTATACTGGAATGAAATGGTGAAGCACAGAAACTGTTCGTTCAGCTTGCATTTCTAGTATTTATGTGAAGTATGTGTTTTTTGCCTTTGCATTTTCCCATGTTTTTCCACTTGAACTTGAAGTAAAATCACAAATTTCCACTTTCTAAAGCTATTTTCCACTTTCTAAACTGCATTAAAAATCATATTTTAAAGAATTTAGTACCTCCTGCCATGTAGTAACAGCATGTGGAGGCTACTCTTGTATGATGGGCCTTTTCACAGCTGTAAATATTTGTTACAATTATGATTTGTTGCAATAATGAGATTTTAAATGTGTATAAACATGTTTTAACTGTTTTATTAAAAAAGAAAAGGAAAAACATATTCCTGCTTGAGGATTTTACTTGATGGAGTCTGAGGCCGTGTATATATGACACATGCCCCCCCCCCAAAACTCTAGTAATATACTGTACTATACTCTACTGTCTCATTTCAACACTGTAAAATTAGTATAAGATTAGGATAAGAATTTCCTGACCTTTCAGTTGCAGTTCTCTCTTTCTGAGAGGACAGTTTAAGCTAAGGTCAAATGGTCTTTTTGATTACAGGAGAAATGCTGCAGGGGTTTTATTTCCCACATTCACCATCTGCTTGACATGAGCAATGAAAACCCCAAGAAGACCTCGAGGGGAAATAGAAGTGTTTTTTTTTCAAAGGTAATCTTCCAGCACATCAGCCATAAACAGAGCACGTATCATAGCGCAGGATGGAGGATGTATGTTTTGCTCTCCTGGCCGGATTCAATAG
Source organism: Salminus brasiliensis (assembly GCF_030463535.1). NCBI lineage: Eukaryota > Metazoa > Chordata > Actinopteri > Characiformes > Bryconidae > Salminus > Salminus brasiliensis. Next base: position 48,612,673 of record NC_132879.1, read on the forward strand.
CCGATTCAGAATGAAATGTTTCGAATATGACTATTTTACAACTATTAGAACGACTAAAGACAGAGAGCTGCATTTTATACTGTGAATGGAATTTGGCTATAGCTTTGATTCAATCCCAGAGAACATCTCTTCCTGACATGAAACAAAGGACAATCTCGAACACACTGTCAATCTAAGAAATGTTTGAATGCCATTTCTTGGATGGTAGTCAGAGCTGTTTGACAGGATTGAAGAGGGCGGGTTTTTTCAGTCCCAGAGAGAGCTTCCTGTTGAAAGAAAAAAAATGTGTGTGTGTGTGTGTGTGTGTGTGTGCGTGTGCATGTGTGTGAAGTCTGGCAATAAATGTGGGAAATGGAGCTAAATTTACCCGCAGCTTTGGCAGTGAGGCTTCTGTTCATCAACACACAACACCCTGTAGCTCAGTTCACTGTGACGAACACTGAAGAATGATCACAAGCTCTAAACTAAAACTAAAATGAATACACACACACACACACACACACACACACATATATATATATATATATATATATATATATATATATATATATATATATATATGTGTGTGTGTGTGTGTTTATATATATATATATATATATTATAATATAATATAATATACATATATATATATATATATATATATATATATATATATATATATATTACACTGTCTATATAGCAAGAAAGTGTCTCTTTAGCCAGCTCACCTGTCACTACCAGAACAAACACAGATAGGCAACAACGCACACAGATTAAAAGGTATGAGTCAGGTTTCCTCCCCCAGGTGGCTGAGGGCAGGTTGAACAGGTGAAATGGTGAACAGGTGTAAGAGGCCAGCGTGGCTGGGTTGTTGTTCTCCTGAATAAGGCTTTGTTCTCATTTTGTATCCTGCGTTTTAGGCTTTTATTTGTTGTTGCTGGAGCAGTGGCTAACAGTGGCTAACAGACATGAAAGACAACAGCGTCCCTGTATAAATACAGAATAAAAAAAATTGCATATTGCTTCAAGATTTTCTATGGGATTCATTTAAAGAGGCCCTAGTCTAGGCTCTAGTCAAATGTCTAATGTCAAACAATTTTATAGTGTTGGTAGAGTTATAAATAATGAAAGTTTGGTAAATGTGCGTGACATACCTAATACTATTGACTGCTCCTTTAAAAGAACTATTGGCCTAACCAAAATAGAGCTGAAAAAACCAAAAAAATTGTTTTGCGAGAGACTCATTATATTTGCTGCACATCATCTCCAGACTCTCTATGAGAACACAACTCGGCACACAATGGAGTGAAAGTCGGGGTGAGCAAATGGGAATCCACACTAAAGGCTAAAGGCTAACACTAGCCAATGCTTTTACCAACATCTGCTTCCTCAAACACAAACAGGACCACCTCAGCTGACTACCAAACTGGCGGTGGGGCTAAAAGCTAACCCAGCTATAATCTCTTTAGCTTGCTAACAATTAAAGTGATTTTGTTAACATGCTCTCCAGTAAAAAAAAAAGCAACATTGGAGCATTATGCACTCAATGTCACATCCTTACTATTTACACTGATCAGCCATAACAGTAGTATTACCTGCCTAATAAAGAGTACATCCCCTTGTGCCACCACAACAGATCTGACTATTCGAGGCATGGACACACAAAAGGCATCCTGTGGTACCTGGCACCATGTCATTAGCAGCAGATCCTGATTTGTAATTGTGAGGTGGGGCATCCATGGGTTGCATGGGTCATTGGTTGTCCTTTCCTTGACCACTTTTTGTATGTTCTGACCACTGCATATCAGGAACACTCACAAAGACCTGCCTGATGTTGCGGATATGTTCTGGTCCGCTCCAGTCATCTAGCCATCACAATATGTTTCTTGTCAAAATGGTGCAGATTCTTATGCTAGCCCATTTCCCCTGCTTTAACACACCACCTTCATGAACTGACTGTTGTAATGCCCAAAATATCCTAACCCTTCACAGATGCCACTGCAGATGAATCAATGATAATCGATCACTGACTTCACCGGTGCTAATGTTATGGCCCATTGGGGTATACATCAAGGAACAACTGTAACTCCTGAATGAGTGCACTCTGTGGCACCTTTAAGAATCTTAAAGTAAATTTAGACAATTCCTTTAATTTAATTAGACAATTCCCGTACTTCACACGGCAGCATTCCAGGAGTTGATCATATTATAGAATATTATGTTATTAAGTAAGTTATTATGTAAAAAAAAAGTGTTACTATTAGTATTAGATCTTTATTGGTAAGCAGTGTTTATTTTCCGGCTAGACAGACTGCTTATGTACACAGCATACCTTTCTACCCCCCACCCCCGCCCTATACACACACTTTTCTCCTGGCTTCTCACATCCGTTTCCCCCTCCTACCATCCTTGCCTGATTAGCAAGCTGCAGTAGGTCTCTATGAAGCATCTTCCTGTTGGAATATGTTTGGCACTGCAGTGACTTCCTGGTGTGTGTGTGTGTTTGTGCTTGTGTGTGTGTGTGTGCGCGTCTGTGTGTGTTCCTGTGTGTGTGAGCACTTGCTGCTCGACTGGCTAAAAGACTAACAACTCTCTATACTCAGAATCTCAGTGGATCTTGCCAAAAAGTGGCAAAGCTCTGCCTCGCAAAACATTTAAGGGCCCCGAATGGAACCGATGGGCAATTAGACTGACCGCAGTTCACCATTACACACATCACACACTCGTACATCTAAACAAACGAGACTAAAAGACCCTAACGACGACCATTCGTCACCACTAAATGTTACCGTAAAGTGTACAATACTGGGGCACAAGTGTAACCGATACAGGCTAATGATCTGGCTTTGCACACAGCTGGTGAACAGAGAACAAGCTTTAATGGACAGGGTGCCTGCCGGCATCTCTGTTTCTCTCTCTCTCTCTCTCTCTCTGTCGAGCTCTGTCTATTTTTCTGTCTCTCTCACACACATACTCCCGAAATGCACACATCTAAAAAAGGTGGCTGCTTTCAAAACATCAGAGAGAGAGAGAGAGAGAGAGAGAGAGAGAGAGAGAGAGAGAATGATACACAGCGGAGAGGGGTTTGTCCAGTTCGCAGAGAGAGGCACACACATACAGAAGCTAACTTACATGCTCCCACGTATACACGCATATAAACAAAAGACCAGTGACACAAAAGAGGTCCAATCCCCCACAGTGCCCTGCAGTCATGCATGGCCCTGCCTCCCTTGCTCTTTTGTCACTCTGGCTATTTTCGCCTCTCTGTGACTGGCAGGCAGAGTACAGATACTCTAAGGAACAGATGATACAGCAGACAGAAATACGCCTAGAGGCCTTCAATACACATGTATAATGTAAAAGCACATGTATGATGCATTTGTGTACAATCCATGCATATGCATAGTGTTCATGTGCATATTTTACAATCTCATTAAGTACTACCTCAAGTTATGTTGTTTGTTCAGGAGAGCAATGTCTTCCTTTCTATGCCTGAAGAGAAATCTTGGTAATGTTTAAATGAAAGATCACTGGTTTCTGAATCCCCCCCCAACCTTAGGATATATGGGGAGATCAGTATTAGCATTTACCTGTAGGTTCTGGATACAAATGAGAACATAAGATCTCCTTCTGCACTGATGGACTGCTGAAAGATTTCGAAGCTGTTGAAGACAGCTATAAAAGAGAGGATGGGATCTTGCACTTTTCTGACGTGAGTATGATTCAGCTGAGACTGAGGTGAGATCAGTCTGACCAAAATGAGTTTAGCGACCTGTGAGACATCATTTTGATCAAAGTGTGAAAACCCAGGAGCTGAATTTATTTGAGAAACAGGGGGAACTTGCTTAACCCTTTCACCAGTAAGTTTAGTCTATTTGTAATGGTCTAACCAGAGTGAGTTTTTATCCCTGTAACTTCTGTAGAATTAACGTTGGAACATAACATTTCTGCAATTTAGGGATGCGCTGTATGTTGTGGGAGGACTAATTAGTAGACAGGAGTGATGAATCAAATCTAAATTAAACCTGGCTCCCGGCTCCACATGTGGTTTTGCGTAATTGGTTCGTTTTATCACATGACGGCTTTGACTTATCGTCATTGCCGTTAGCCGATTCACGCCCTTGCCCGATTTGTGTTGAGCATGTGCACACACATGTCTAGTGCAAACTGAGCAGGGGATGTGGATAGGATAGCCAGTAGCACTCTGTGCTGTCCACAGATGATCACAAAACAATTCCTTGGCCAATTTGCACTACGCATGCACATGCATGCAAACCGGGTAGTGACAAGAAGCACTGTTCTCACATTCTGCACAAATGTACGCAATCGAATCAAAGTGACGATCGAAATTTGCTAAATCGATTCACGGTTTAAATGGAATTCTTCTCTGTGAAAGCACACCAGCGATAATAAGCTCCTCCCCCAAACAAGCCCAGAATCAGGCCTTCCTCTTGTTTCAGTCTGACTCTGACTGTATTTAGGAGGCTCTGTAAGGCTCTGGGATCTACCCAGGCTAAAGTACAGCCTCCACACAGTGGAGTTAATCCTAATGCAGTGTTACAACCCAACCTCCCCAGAGAGAAACAACAGGAGATGTCCATATCCTCCCATATAAGTTCAGAAGAGTTACTGTATCAAGCCATTCATGTACCAATCCATGCATCCATCAATCCACAGACACATACAGGCCATGCTTACAGAAAGGCAGATGGAGTGGATCTGCACAACTATAAGGAACATATATAGACATAAAGGTACACACAGCTCAGACAGACTGACAGAATATATCAAACAGACAGATGGACAGAAATCTAAGGTAATAGAGATAGCACAGTCACACAAAGGCTCACACACACACACACATACACACATATACACACGTGTGTACACATTACATAAAGTAGCCAAACAGCCAGATGGAGAAACTGGACTGTAGCTATGGGAACAGAGCTGAGACTCAGATAGACAGAGCGGAGTGACTGACGATCGAGCAGATACAGAAAGAGAGAAAGAGAACAGTTAATGCTGTCTGTCAGGTACAGTGTCAGAGGGACAGACCAACAGTGAAACACCTACATTATTCAATATAATAAGCAACAGAACTATGGAGAATTGACTGAATCCAGTCCATTTTGGCACATTTTCCTAGTTTTCCCTCCAGAATGAAACATTTTTCTCATGTTCTTATCGAAACATAGTGGGTTTGGTGAACCAAATAAATACTACAGTGGCAGCCCTACAGCCGTATAGAGATTCTCCTGACTGCAATGGAACAAATAAGTGCTGGTTGAGGGACTGAAGAAAGAGTCGGGATTGAAGGAAGAGAAAGATTATATAAAAAGCTCTGGAGCACGGCTGAGTTTCACTTTAAAAGAAGCCAGGCAGAACTGTAAATGACCCGAGAAAGGAAAGACAGTGAGACGAGCAGCAAAATCTGCCCAGAATGCAGAAGGTGGATGGGCCAAAGTGGGTGAGAATGTGGGTGTCAGCACTGGAGGATGGAGACATGAGCTCTTTTTTTTGTTTATTATTGTGTCTTAGCCATTTTTAGACAAAGCACCATGTTTATACTGGGGAACATAATGTGATATGCTCCAAAATACTCCACAGTCAGGGTTCCTAAATAGGTCTTGGCTTGGGCATACAGTTCTGAACGTTCCCTAAACTTAAAAAAGGCTCTTCATACTCACACAAGTCATTTACAAAAACCCATTGAAGGGTCCTTTAGGGACCAAAAACTGGGTCTTCTCTGGCATTGCAAAGAACGATCTGTTCATATTCAGATACTGTTCTACAACCACTAAGACATGAAGTATGGAACAACCCACTGATTGCATTCAGTGGTTGCAGGCTGAAATACTGCACACAGTGCAAGCAATGGAGCCTGCAAAGGCCAGTTTGAGACTAAACTGTTGTGTAAGAAGTAGGATATGGTGAAGCATATAGTGTATACTGCAAGAATACTGACAGGGCCTAATATGAACAGCCCTGGTTGTTGATGAAGCCAATCATGAATGATGTAGATTTGGTGGTGTTGTTTGGTGGGAGGTGTAAGGGCAAAGGGGGGACGGGTAACACATCAGTTGGCTCACCCATGAGTCAAAGTCAGGAGCAGATGGCCAGCTGAAAAAAAAACCCACGCACCCAAGGAGAGCCATCTAAATCCTAGTCCAGCTCTCGGTGGGGCTTCCATGGCATCGTCAGCAGTCTAATGCGTTGGAAATAACGGCACCTGATTTACCCACCAGTGACAGTTCACTTACGTATGTGGCTTTAATGGACAAAGGAAAATTATAGTCTCTCTGGTTGGTTCAACCACACAGTGTTTTTCTATATTGACTTGCCAGTTTGTTAGGTTTGGTCTTTTTATCGTAAACGCTTACAATTTAGGTGTACGTTCAATGGTTTTCTGTAGATTTACTTAATGACTGTTCACTCTCAAAAATAAAAAGGTGCTTCAAAGGGTTCTTTAAGTGATGCCATTGAAGAACCACACAAGTGAAGGTTTTTTAGACGGAAGGGAAGGTTCTTCACACTTACACATCCCTATTACAAGATATATGAATGAACCTATATTCAGAAACTGACCACTGATTAAGGGCTATAGAATGACTAAGATAAATTCATAGAGGAAAAAAATTAGGAGTACCAGATCAATTGGCAGTTCGGTTTATGCAGGTCTGTATACGTGCATATGATGAGGACAAAGGGAATGTCTCCCAGATTCAAACAATTCTAAGGTAGGCATAAGGTCTGGTTTGACTTTTAAATGTTTGGCCATTGGTGGAAATATGAGGCATGCATGGTTAGGAGGGCTAGCACTGTTAACCTGAGAGAGACTGACACAACACAGCTCTCAGCTCTGATGCACTCTTCAGTTATGCAATGACTGTCTGAATAGCACTTCATAATTGCCTGCTGAGGGGGACATGGCAGTGTTGCTATGCTCTGTCGCCATGGAGGAGCAATGTTCCAGTTCCATTACGGCGTGGCGGCGGTAGTGAAGGCATGCATTTCGCACATGCTCCCTCCACAAAGGGGCGCGGCTCTGAAAAGCAGCTGAAAAGGCCATTAGGCTGCTCAGCCTTCTGCACGTGCACGCTCAGTCCAGGGAGCGTCTCCAAACACTCCGCCGCAAAGCTGGCAGGGAACGTCTCGGTTTAAAATAGTGAGGATTGAGTACTCATATTAAAAAGGAATTTGTCTGGAAAGAAGTGCAATTCCTAGAATGTGCCAAGCATTATCTATCTTAGGCTAATTTGTAATCAGATACATAAACAAAGAGAGGAAAACAGAGTAAAGGCACTGCGAAGCATTGTAGTCACATTAAGAAGTGAAAACCTCAAAGGAGAGGATGAGTGTTGCCTCTAGAGAAATGGAGGGTGGAGAAAAAAAGATAGGGAGAGAAAGAGAGCAGGAGAAATAGAGCAAATCTTGTCATCTCAGTATAAAACAAATATGTAGAGATTAAAAAAAATGTTCCAGGCTGACAAAACCTCTCCGCTGATGGGAGACATCCTGTTGCCTTTTAAATCCTGTTAGCAAGGACAGATTACACACAAAAATACACACACAGGGTCACACAAACACACTGCGCTTACCCACACACAAACAACTGTCGCATTAAGAAGGAACAAATAAATCAAGAAGGATCTCTTCTTGCACACCAAATTAAATGCACACTCACATTGAGTCTTACTAATGCAGTATACAGTATTTCAGGGGGATGACTTAGCAGTATAAAATGCCTACAGCACCATCCACACCTCTGCCAATTTTCCAATTCATCAAGTCACTCAGGAACAGACAAATGCAACTACACTATCAGGCAAACTGAGATGAGTCTGAAATGTCTGAAAAATCATAATCAGAGTTCCAGCATAACTATTAAACCTATAACAACTGTATGTCTGTGTCTAAAACCTATTTTTTACTAAACTATTTAGTTTAGTAGTATGTGTTTTTGGGTGCAGCCTATGTTTCACAGCCTCCACATGACAGGGTTAGTTTACTTGTATAGTATAGTAGCTTAGCATGGTAATATGTGGTTTTGGGTGAAGCTGCCATCTGGAACGGAAGGCTTGGCATATGGACAGACTTAAATACAGGAAATACAGGGAGGAAAAACTCCCTTTAGTGCTGATGTAACAAACCCTAGGAGGAAGGGGTACCCCTTAACCACTTAAATGAATAAATGAATAAATGGTAAAAAGTAGTACAGTGTAATAGTATATAATAAATAATATTAGTACTATATAATATTAGCATGGGTGTATGCAGTTTGGATGGAGCTTGTGTTATTTACCAAAGGCTAATTGTAATAGTAAAATATAGTCAAGCCAAAATACAACTTTCACAGGTGTCAAGCAGCTCTATACTATATACTATATACTGTACTACTACAGTATGGTAGTTTAGCATGGTAGTAAATGGTTGGGGGGCAGCTTATGCCTTCTACTGAAGGCTAGCAAATCTTTTAACAACACATTTGAACCCAGTCTGGTCTAATTACTGACAAAACTGAAGGCTAAATTCGGCCCCAGCCAGAAAAGAAGCAAAGACTGAGCTCTTCTACCTTTGACCATAAATATACAGAAAGGCAGTGGTGGCTGCCATCTTGCTAAGTCGCTGCGTAGGGTGAAGTCATGGGATCTACCATGTGAGGTGGAGCCGGATGGTCATGGTTAGACTAATCTGCTCAGCTCACCTGAAATAGACTTGCAGGATTACAGCATGCAAGCACGAGCAACCGAATTCTGGAGAAGCCCCCCCACACACACGCAAATACACATACACAAGCACCAGGTGGCTAACACGTGAACACTACATAATGTTATGGGTGCTTCACAGCTTAGCCTATGGCGGTTTAAAAGAGTTTATATGTCAGTGCAGTGTGTAATTCTTTACCAGCAAGACAACAACAGGTGAAATCCTTGTCAATATCTATGACAATTTATCATTACAAAAAAAGTGATCAGTCATTCTGGAGAAAAGGCCTTTGAGTCCATCATCAAGTTTTTATATCCTGCAAATGCTGTGACTAAAGCTACAGCTGTAAGCGTTAGTGCAATCAAGTGATTACGCGTCATGGCATTTCATGACTAATTCATGTGCTGTCAATGAGCACCGGATAAAGTATAACTGCAATCTTGTGACGTCACTCACGGCACTGATTAAAACACAAACCCCACTGCAAATTAGAAAGCAGCCCAGGACCAAGCAATCTCAGGTGGGCTTAGAAAGTCTATGAGACTCCCTCATCTTCAGAGGACCACACAAACACACACAAACTCAGAAGTGATGTTTCACAGCACCACGTTTTTAAAGATGATATGGGCAAGAGTGTGAAGAATTGTGGCAAAAAAAAAAGCAATCATGGGCCAACCACATCAACCCCGAATCACATGCACCGATCTCAGACATGTGCATCAGAGCACCAGCAGCGGGACAGCCATGCTGAGCGGTGGAGATAACATCTTGGATTGGGCAAGTGTTTGTGTTGGGCAGGAGTTGACAAGTGCACGGCAACTTTAAATGTTTAATGTTTGCGAATCAGTGTCCTACATCCTAAGTCACTGTTTATCTAACTTTATCACTGGCAGGTCAAACTCAGCTTGTCCTCTATCAGTGTCCAGGAGGTGAAGTGGGCGGGCGTCCATTCTTAGTTTATTTAAATTCATTTGAATTTATTTATTTTAGCATATTTTAGCAAAGTGACAGGCCTACACGCTGACACCTGTGGTTTTGCTAATAGAACAGGCACTGGAAACAGCCCAGGTGTAGTAGAGAAGATGGTGCTTACCTCTGATAGATGAGGCATGGGGTTGAAGCCACACAGATTGCAGACAGTCTTCTGGCACTCTGTACAGGTGCTGTAATTTGGCGCATCTCCTGATCCAATGTTCAGCGCAACTTTACAGAGTGGACAGCAGGACTGGGCTTCTGAGCCTGTGGCTAGAGAAGGAGCTTTGTCTGCTTTTGCAGGCTCTGTTGTGGGTTGATCTGCTGGGGCTTTCCCTTCAGATGGAATGGGTTTGGGAGAGGCTGACTCTGTGGAATAGGCAGGTGGGGTATCAGGTGGTGACTCCGAGCCTGAGTCTGGAGGAGATCCCGAAGGAGACTCTGCAGCAGAATCAATGGGGGAATCGGGTGGCGATCCTGGGGGTGACTCTGGGGGAGACGTTGGCTCCTCCCCGGTGATGAGATTAGAGGCTGAGCTAAGTATAGAGGAACCAAACCCAAACATCTTTCCTGATACACCTTCGGATGCCTGAGGAGTGGATGCTGGCGGCTTGGCTGTCTCCGTCAGTCCGCCGAACCCGCTGAATAGCTTTCCTGTAACTGACTCAGTGGGCTGTGCTGCAGTGCCACCTGGAACTTTAGATGAGCTGCCAAAACCGCCAAACAATTTCCCTGTGACTGACTCTGCTGCCGGGGCTTTCACATCTGTCAACCCTCCTAGACCAAACCCACCAAAAAATCCACCCCCGTCCTGCTTTGGGGTGGTTTTTGCAGGAGACGGTTGGGGACTACCCTTTGGACTCTGTGCAGGTTTCTGGAGCGGAGGTGGCTGCTGTCCACGTTTTAACCCTGCTCCAGGCTGAGCTCCTTGGGGCCCTTTAGGAGGCCCCTGCTGTTGCTGTTGTGCCCCTGGACCAGGAGACTTCTGCTTGGGAGTCGTTGGAGGAGTGGCTCCTTTCCCTATATCCGCAATGCTCTGCTGTTTGCTCAGCATTGGAGGCTTTTTTCCTGGCTCATCCTTGGTAGGTGATCCAGGCGGTGGTTCTTTCCTCTGTGGGGATGGGGGGGCTGAACCCTGCTTAGGTTTCATCATAGGGGGGCCAGGGGGTTCCATGCTCCCCATTGCTCGTTGCATCTGGCAGTTCAGGCATAGCCACTCCTTACCCTGAGAAAAGATTATGGTCAGTATAAAAACAGTCCAGGATAGGGTCATATGAAAGCAGATTCGATAAACCTATACAAAACATGTTTCAACTTCAGCTTCAACCCTCCGCTCATGGAAGAGTTGGAGCTCATAAATTTAAAGGTCATCTGTTCATAAAGCTTAGAGAGTGTTTCACTTAGTCACCAATCGATTCTAAAAAAAATGATTTACAATTAAGTATAAAACTGAATTACAGTTTTATCTACAACAGTGAATCTACAACAGCGCTTCTTGACTCCAAACCTTCAGGTTCACTGCACTGCACAGTTTATTGCTTCCCCTGGTCCAACACATCTGATTAAACTCATTAGTTAATTATCAAGGTCATCACAAGTTGGGTTAGGTTGAGTTAGGTTTGAAGCAGGGTAAGCAGTAAACTGTACAACCCTTTCTTGTAGATATCCAGGATTACAGTAATGGAACACTGCAGCAAAACATTTCACTGCATTTCAATGCTTTTCTGCATATAGAAATAAGTTGATTACAGCTGATATAGGAAAATTGAAGAGACAATGGATATGTCTAAACATAGACATCCACTAGTGTTACTCCACAGTATAGATTTTGTCTATTCTGAACAAAAAGCACTGTGTTCACTTCAGAGCAACATCCTGTGCTCTCTCTAAGGCTTTGCTATTCTCCTCTTTAGTGTCCAAACATGGTGATTGGTAGCCTCCTGCACTTGCTCTGTGGATAATGTGAGTCACCTTGATAATCTTCCCCCTTGGAGGCCATATGGCCCCTTTCGCCTTAGGCTGGGGAGACTGATAGACCTCCCCCTTTACCACTGCTGGGTGAGCATGTTTCCAAATCAAACCAGACAGTCTTTAAAGACTTTAGCAGACAGACTGATATTTACTACAGAAGCTGGCCATTAAATTATGCCTACAAAAAACACTGTAATAAATCAATTTCTGTTTTACAACAAGCATTTCAATATCTTCAGTAGCTCAAATGATTCACCTACTATGATAATCACAATTACCAGAGAAACTTCATACTAATCTCTACATTATCACCCATGGAATCAGCTTTGAGGTGTATATTTGACTAATAAAAACGTTTTAGTCTTAAGAATTGTGAATTATATGCGTAGCAGGGATCTTACCGCTGAGTCAGGCGGGCTGAATCCACACAGACTGCACACCTGCTGTTTGCACTGTGTGCAGGTGTTATAGTTGGGTGGCTGGTCTTTGGCCTGCAAGTTCAGCTCAGTGGTTTTGCAAAGAGGACACAGCACTCCACCAGCCTTCCCTGGAGAAGGCCCAGCTTTACCTAGACTTGCAGGTGCACCCTGCTGCTGAGGTCCAGGCTTTGCAGGTCCTCCAGGGCCTTGCTGTGGCCCAGTGGGTTTGCCTGGGCCCCCTGGACCTGGCTTACCAGGCCCTTGTTGTTGAGGTCCAGGGCCACCAGGTTTGGGTCCTTGCTGTTGAGGCCCAGGGCCACCAGGTTTGGGTCCTTGATGTTGAGGCCCAGTGCCACCAGGTTTGGGTCCTTGCTGTTGAGGCCCAGGGCCACCAGGCTTGGGTCCTTGCTGTTGAGGCCCTGGTCCAGGACCAGCAGGCTTTCCTCCAGGCCCCTGTGGTGGTGCTCCCTGTCTCTGCTGGGGTGGTCCTTGCCCCTTAGGTGGGCCCTGCTGAGGGGGACCCTTTCCTGGGCCAGCCTGTGGGCCAGGGGGTTTTGCTCCCTGCTTGGCTGCCTCTTCCTCCTCATCATCCCCAAACAAGCCAAACTTGGGGATGTTGGCAGAGGAGACTGCTGAAGAGACAGCACTCAGGGGGTTGGCTCCGCTCAGGAAGGAAGAGGAGAACATGCCGGTGCGGGGCTGCTCAGGGTCTTTGGGCTCCTGCCGGAAGCGGGACTCAAGGAGGCTCAGGGACGAGGGGCTGCGGCCAGGCTTTGGCTTGGGTGGTGGTCCCTCTCCAAACGCATCTACAGTCCGACTTTTACTGAGACCTGGCGGGCCTCGTGCTCCAGGTTGCTGTGGCTCTGATGACCTGTGGAAGAAACAAAAAAAGGGTGAAATATCCTGCAGCGCTAAGCTGTGAGAAAACACACACAGTCTCGCGGATTAAACATTATGATTGATGTCTTCGTAATTGGCGTCACAAAACACTGCAAAAATACAGCTTGAGCCCTAATGTGTAATCAACAGCAGACCACAGTAGCCACAATGACAATGTAGACACTGCATGACAAAACTGATTGACATCAAATACAAAAACACGTCTTGGAGAAAGTACTCAGCTTTAAGCAAACCTCCGAAGCTGAATGCTTCATCCAAGCATAAACATGACCTAATTAGAGTGTGATAGCTGTTAACAGTAACCTCTGATAAACATAACACTATCAACTTATCTGCTTCTTCTACAGAGAACGGTTTTGGCATCTACAGCACCCCACAGCACCATAAAACCTGTTCACAGGGGCTGTGTAAAAGTACTTTAATACAGACCTGGATATTGAGGGAGTCAGCTTGTCTAGAGAGTCACTCTTAATCAATACTTCATTCTATGCAATACTTCATTCAATAATAGCAGTGAATTAAAGTCAGTGCTCAAACAATGGTACATTATGCTGTTTATCCTACTGACAGACAAGGATAGTTTTAATTTATGCTCATTTGATTGGTCTGCTTTTGACAAAGCTCTCTCTCTCTCTCTCTCTCTCTCATACACACACACACACAGAGAGAGAGAGCGAGAGCGAGAGAGAGATAGAGAGAGAGAAAGGGAAGCTGTCCACTGCATGACATCGATGCGTTTTCCCTTTGATCTAGTGGCGCTTTCTCTACACGCCCATGACTGATTTTCAGCACCACGGAGAGCGAACGACAGCCTCCTCGCAGCTGATGCGCTTCCTTATACCGCTCGACCCCCTCTGTTCTCACTTGTAACGCTATACGAACCACCAAGAGAAACGGAGAGAGAATCAATGGGCACGATGGCATTCGAGCTTGCAGTGCTATATATAGTCATATTAATATTTATATCCCCTGCCCTCCCTTCCCTGCCCCCCCCCCCCACTTTGCTCAGATAAAAATAATTTTCACGAATGGGGGAACTGCACGCCACTGCGCTTCCCATTTAGCCACTGTGCCTTTTGATTTGGTGAAGATGTCAGTGGGCATTTGAGCTGCCTTACTGCGTTTGATCGACATTTTTACGCGTTCCGTTTCGAGCTGCGTCGAAGGCGTGTTATTCCCAGCCAGTGTTTTCCAAAGCAGCGCTTATGACATCACCTACACAGCCCATAGGAAGGGGTGTGTGTGTGTGTGTGTTCATGGAGGAAGCGATGGATGTGGCGATCGTTCATTTACGGATCGAATCATTTGCCAATAATACGAAGGGAGCGAAGAAAGACAGAGGATTGAGATGCGAAATCAGCGAAGAGGAGGCACCATTCACAGGAGAGCCCACAAACACTTGGTATGACAGCCTTTACCCATCAAGGAATTGGTGATTGCTGTCTTCTTCAAGCATTGCACTCTTATGAACTAATCACGGCTGTGTCGCGAAAGAAATAGCTCGACTGAGCCTTCAATCCACTCTCTGAACGAAACGCTAGTTCACGGCCCACCATGATGCCAGTAACACCGTGTTCCAGTGCTTCGACTGGGAGCTGGTGCGTGTTTGGCAGGGAGCTCTGGTCCATGGACTGATTTGTCAAACTGGGGGATAACAGGGTCCACTCACTACTCACTATCTCAGACTGCACTATCACACCACCCAAGTCGTTTACACACTTCTACCGTTCGCTGCATAGGATGAATCTGGATGGGAGTGTGTTTTTTAGCCCCCCGTGCTGTCGTCGTGAGTGTGCCAAACCTGCAGTGCCCCCCGTGCCAAACAGCAACATCCACAACCCCAAGCAGGTGACACACACACATACATATACACTAAAGCCAGCCGTATATCCCCACAGCACCACAAACACATCTGGAAAACGCCATTGGAGCCCCCCGGTGCAGCTCGTTGTACTTGCCTAGACTGCGCCTTGGCCATCGCGGCCACGAGCTGCTTCCTCTCATCCTCGCTCAGATGGCTGAGGTCCGCCTCCACGAAGCCTCCCTTGCCGTCAGGCGCGAGCCCCGCTGGAAGTCCAGCGAGCCCCCCTTCGCCCCCTTCCGCGCTCGCTTCGTTCCCCATGATCGACCCCCCACCCCAACACCCCCACTACCGCCACCACCAACACCCCCACCAGCAGCAGCGGCCCTCTTCAGCGAATCACGCGCTGCTCTTTACGTCCGGACGAGGTGATCACATCGGCGGCTGGCGATGGCATATCGTTTTTTTTATTTGTCCATATTCGCTCGTCTCGCCCCTCGATGGTGTCCGTCGATTACACTAAGAGCCGTGCCTCTCCCTCCAAACGGCAGCGCGCATGCGCCGAGCCTGACAGGTGATCAGAAGACAGCCCCCCGAAGGAAAAACACAATTAAAGGGGACCAGCCTCTCCAGAAGCACAAACAAATACTGTAATCTTCCAAAACACAGGGCCGGACTCATTGCTTAATTAGCTACGTGCTTCTCAACCAGTGCTTTTCTTTTTTCCTCTCGTTGTGAGGAAAAAAGATCCGGAGTGATCTCCTGTGTGTAGCCTACTTTTATTATGGCCATGAGGTGCTTGCACTCCTTGGTTTAACACTCATTATGTTCTTTTGTGCTCAGTTTGTAGGTGTTAAGTTGAACTTGGAGGTGTTAAAGGAGTGTTAGCCCGTTTTACTAACTCTGCATAATTGGGTAATTAATATGTAAACACAGCCAGTCAGATGGGTTTATCTGAAAAGCACTGATTTAGAGAACATTCGAGCCTACGAATGGTTCACAGCAGTGGCGATATGAACTCAATGGCCCTGAGATGCCCTAGAATGGAGACCTTTTAGCTTGACATAGTTAAATAATCAGTCCTGCCCTTGCCCTGCACAGTTTCAACTACTCCCTGCACCCGTAACATCAGATCTGATCAATCATTGAATGATTAGAAAGTCCTTCATGAGGTGGTTAAAAAGACCCTCGTCCCCCCACCCAAAACAGAGCTGTAAAACAGGCCAATTCCAAAACCCCAGACTGTTACATCACACACACCCAGCCCTCTAGCGCAAGCCTTTTGAGACTACATGCGACAGTGGCGGAATATGGGACAATATTGAAGCAAAGCTGTAAGTGCTAACAGCTAAAGCTAGGCCAATTAGCTAAAGCACTGCTCGCTTTATCTGCCTTCCCGCCATGTGCGGCTCTCCCCTGGATGTCCCCTTCTCTGAGAGGTGCTAGCTGGCTGCTAGCCGGGTGCAAGGCTAAATTCTAACCCTACTGAAGCCAATTACAATCTCTTCAGCAAGCTAACAGGACAGCAACAGTAGCTGGTACGAAAGTGTTCTTGTGAAAGTTTTAAACGCTAGGCTAAGCTAGGCTAGGCTTAAAAGCACTGTTTTTAACCCTGTGATAATCACATTTTACAATACCAGACAGTGCCAGATAGTTGCTGTCCTGTAATCTAGCTAAAGAGCCTGTTGCAAAAACAAATGCATTCTGTGGCACATTTGATGCCTCCAGAGACGCTCTGTCTTGGCCCTGAAGATCTATCCACCACCCTGGAAAGTTCAGATCCAGCAGACCTGCTCCTAGTCTTTAGGTGCCTGTGATAAACTTCCTGTTAGATTAGGGTTGAAGCTGAACTCCCAACACTTTTTTAATCTTTCCTTTTTACCATTATCAGCGCTGCATATACAAATGCTTAACAATGGCTTTTAAAGCATCGATGGAAATGACTCTTTAATTTAGACCATGGCATTTTGCTGTGCAAATTGCTTAATTGTTTAATTGGTTATTGCAGCAAGGGGCTGCCATAATCACAGCAACAAGACCGAACCTGAAATGTGGCCGGTAAATGACATCTAATTGAGCTTCTGGGTGAATGCTTCAAAAATGATGCTGCTGCTTTAAGGACATTTTCCTGAGCTGTAACTTTTCTTGCACATCCACTTATTCACGGGTCAAATGGTGTGCAGAGTGAGTCACCTACCTAAAGGTTAAATCATCAAACAGCTGTAGAGATCATGTGCTCGTGACTACACCTACACACACAGGCACAGAAATCCAACTCAATAAGCTCCTTCACTCACTGCCTACCATATGGTTGCCACTAGTGCATTACAAATGGTTAGACAAGAGTGGATGACTTGCTGCAAGAGGCACTGGGGAACAATCTTGAGCGTGTCTACTCAGACATCCTTAAAATCTAAACCTCTTCAGCTCCAACCTACACAGTGTTTGCTCTTTGAGTACATAAAATAGTTTGGTGATAATCCATATTATGTTAAGAACATCTTCAAAAGGTTTTCCACCAATTTTCGGACATTTAAACGGTTCTTTAATTCAACCAAGTCATGAGTCTATATACAATCAAAGCCCTTAAAGAACACTCTCAACCAACATGCTTATGTGGAACTCACATGGGTAGAATGTGGGCTAGGTGGGATCCAGGTGGCTATGGGCTCTGAATGGGTTTGTACATGTATTGATAATTGGACCCAGTTGGGCTTCCCAAATGGCCCCCATCATTACAGCCCACCCTAATCTCTCATGGATCCTATCTAGGCCCCATGTACAGTGTACAACCTGGATGGGGCCCATGTGTAGCCTCTCCTGGTCCCATCACTGACCCTTAGCTGTGCTTTTTTAATGTGTGTATATCCACTGTATTTTTCTGCATAGAGGTCATTGTGTCCCCAAACTTTCAGAGACACGTTTCAGTTTCTACGGCTCTGAGCCTTCAGCCACAACAGTGGAAAATCCCATCTCCATTAGCAACCATCATTGATCTCCCCTGCAGACCAGACAGCGTCCATGGAAACTGAGTCTCGTGTCCATCCAGCCTCTCATTGACCAGAGATCTGCATTCCAGGGCTTAGAGTGAAGGCATGTTTTATGACCAAGAGAGATAAGATCATATAAATAATACATTTTCTTTAGTGTATTAAAGATAGATATTGGAATCATACGCCGTATCATAATCCCAGATTATGAAAAGCCTCTGATTTTGGGTGGATTTGAGTAATTGGATTTGAGTTCCCACCCCCACCCTCAGGTATTATAAGCAGAAGCTGAGGTGAATCTATTTGCAAAGGGATTTGCAGAGTCTTCACACATGTCATTTTTAAGAAACCTTAGGCTGCTCTTCTGTCGGAAATCCCTTCTTTTGACACCTGTGAAACACGCATGGCTCAAAAGCAAGAACAAACCACACTCTATAACCACCTAAAAAAGCTGAAAACAGCAGCTGTTGTTGAGTCACAGAAACTAGAGACTAGATATCCATAGGGAAAACATACTCGTGCCCTAAAATGACTTCATTTCCCAAGATGCATCATAGCTGCTGTGCACACTGGGAAAACATTCCACTCCATTTGCACTGAGCCAGCCAAGCCTGAACACTTGCTTTCTACACAAACCCAGTGAGAGCACTGGATACAACCCATCTACACCAAAGTAGATCAGACACTTTGGGTACAGAGGAAGCCCCTCTGCTCTGCTTAATATCAGAGGAATGATGGCTTATTATCAGAGGTATAGTGATGGCTGACGCTTATTCACAGCATTTTGGAGCTCCAGGAATGAGTCGTCCTCTCCATGCCCAGCATGAGAGCATCCTTGTAGGCTACGCCTGGAAGAGCGGCCCTTATCACACCACAGAGCAAGAATGACCTCAGCACATCGATTAATGAGATCTAAATGTATTAGCAGCAGGCTAAGCTCTCCATTAGCATTATCTGCTGTTGGCACAGGTAACACGATCACAGAAAAAGTCACAGATTAAGAATACCACTGCACACCTTCATTCCATTCTCTCTTTTGCAATTCTGCAATTCATGCCATGATAATACTGTTGGTAATCATGTTTGTTTGGGAGTTGAAATTAGTGGTCTTAGCTCTTAAGACTCGTGACAGTGCGTCTGGGCCACAACACTCCATATTCTTGCAGCGTCAGAAATTCTGGACCAAAATCAGGAAATGCTGCTACAAACAATGCAGAGATGAAATGGAATACAACTGTTCTGAAGGCATATTATGAATACACAGCTCTATTCAGTTCATGTAACTTGTTGAAAGAGCAGAATTCAGAATATACTTACTGTTAAATGTTTAGTAGATACATATAATTAACAGGGATGACGCACACCCAACGTAACACAAGTCCAAATGCAGACACCTTTTTAGTCATTTTGCCATGGTTATGGTTAGGGTAAGGATAAGGGTAAGGTTAAGTTTTGTTTATGGTTAGGTTTAGTGTAAGGGTTAAGTTTAGGTTAAGGTCAGAGTAAGGGTTAAGTTTAGGTTATGGCTAGAATAAGGGTTAAGTTTAGGTTATGATTAGGGTTAGAGTACGGGTTAAGTTTAGGTTATGATCAGGGTTAGGGTTAGAGTAAGGGTTAAGTTTAGCTTATTAGGGTTAGAGTAAGGGTTAAGTTTAGGTTATGGCTAGAGTGAGGGTTAAGTTTAGGTTATGATTAGGGTTAGAGTAAGGGTTAAGTTTAGCTTATTAGGATTAGAGTAAGGGTTAAGTTTAGGTTATGATTAGGGTTAGGGTTAAGTTTAGGTTATGATTAGGGTTAGAGTAAGGGTTAAGTTTAGCTTATTAGGACTAGAGTAAGGGTTAAGATTAGGTTATGATTAGGGTTAAGTTTAGGTTATGATTAGGGTTAGAGTAAGGGTTAAGTTTAGCTTATTAGGATTAGAGTAAGGGTTAAGTTTAGGTTATGATTAGGGTTAGGATTAAGTTTAGGTTATGATTAGGATTAGGTTTAGAGTAAGGGTTAGGTTACATTTAGGTTATGGTTAATGTTAGGGTTAGAGTATGGGTTGACTTTAAATGAGGTGCTTTTGTGTCTAAAACCTCACAGTCCTCTATATTGTAATTTGATCGCCCATATCTGGCCTCGGCCCTGACTTGACTCAACTACTAGTCTTGATCTTAATTTGGACTTGGACTTGTATCCAAGGCTTGTAATTGACTTCTTCTTGTCTTGCCACTAATAGTCTTGCTCACAACACTATGTCCTTTTTTTTTATATATATAATCTCACATGCAGGACATTGACCGTAATCATCAATGCAGAGTCCACCACAGAATTCAGCCGGGTTTTTATTTTACAGACGTGTAAGACCACTGCAATCATGTGCAATAGGCTTTACAGTGGTGACTGAGAGACCAGTACAGACAGCCTTTTCCCACACAGGGCTGTCCAGTGGAGCGTGCAGCAATGGCCTTAACGTTCTGAAGCGGAAGCCTGAACATGCAGGCGCTGCAGGATTCGCAGTTAAAAAGGCAACCACCATGGGTTACCGTTGGCAGCCCTGCAGATGGTCCCTGTGTCTATGACATATTGTGTGTGTGTGTGTGTGTGTGTATGGTGAGTGTGGTGAGTGTGCACAGCTCTGGTGCACGAATAGTGTGTAACTGAAGCCTGAAATTTGACCACACTCGCTGCGTCCTTCATTAAATTTGAATATGCACCTCTATGGCCTCAATATTGTGTGAGGGACACAATAAAATACAAATGGACTGACATGACCTCAACAAGCAGCGCCATGTTAGAAATCCGTGATGATAGGTGTCAAGATAATTGTGGTGGATGCCGGCGCAGACTGCGGCGTAGAGGCTTTCATTTCACTGGTGTGAAATATGGCATTTCTGCTTATGTTTCAGTCTGACAGTTAACCCAACACCACTTCTTCTGAAGGGCATAGACCTCTTACACTTACAGTGCAGACTGACTGCACACACACACACATACATAAACCCAATGACACACTCGGGCGGCAGCACAGAAACGTATATCATCACTGTCACACAAATACCTTGTATCTCCATTTTCCGTTTTTGACTTCTTGACATAATATTAATCTGGTGGTTGTCTGTTACTTTATTTTACGTTACATAATTTCATGATAAATGGACTAATAGAAATGCTCTAAACTGACTTAAAATATTTTTACATTGACTCAAAAGTTAGGATGCTTTTTTGCTTCTCCTGTAAAGTTAAAGCCATTTTTAAAAAGGATTTCTGAGTTTATAGGCTATTACACTTTACACATTAGATGTGTTTAGTGAGTGGACCTAAAGCAAGACAAGTCTAAGCATCCAAGCATACAGCTAGGACTAGTTCTACATTCTCCATTCCCCATTCAGAAACACTGTAGGAAGTTGAACTTAAGCATGATAAACACAGACAGTGAATTCTGTCACTCACTACAAACAGATGGCTGTTCTCAGAAAGCGCTGTCTTTGTGTGGAAGGGTAAAAGAGTAGAGACAGAAAGCAACACAACAAAAGCCAGGGGCTCGCATACCTTCACAGGATCTGCTTCTTCTGCGTGGAAGAGCTGTGAATGAACAGGTTGTGGATGGAGTGGATGTTTCACTTGTGGCACATTAGTCCTCCTGATCCCCATACATCCTTCTTAACAGTCTCCACGTGCCTAATTCCCCCCTGTGTGCCCCGTTCTTCTGCCCGATCAGTACCGATAACTGTCTGACTAAAAATAGCCTCTTAAAGGGACGGTGGGGTGCTTCCTCTCCCTTCCTTGCTCTTCACCTTATCCCGAGGGCACACGTCCCTTTAATGCACGCGCACACACACACATATGCCTAATCTGCTTTCTTATGACCCCACAGCCAATGAGAGAGTACAAGGTAAGACACACATGCAGCCACTGATGGGCAACACACTTGTGTTCATACGGTATTGGGATGCACAGCCACCCCAATGTCATATTCATGGCAATATATATTTATTATATATTGAAGTATGTCTGTCCATATCGGACATTCTGATGGTGGTATACACTCTTAAAAGGAAAGGTGCTAACCTTTTGTAGCAGTTGTCTTCGTAAGAGTTTAGGGAAGTGGTATAAAATACAGAACACTTATAAAAATATAGAAAATCTCAACTCAGTGCTAAAAACGACATTAATGGCACACATCCAGAGCTTCTGCTCCAGCGAAAGAACTTCTCTGGCTCTTTACACTGACATTACATACCGCTGAAAACCCACTGAAACTGTCTTAGTCTGGCAGACAATCAGATAATCTAAAAGATAAACGAGAAAAGCCTGAAGCGCTTTTTTAGGCTTATTGGCTACTTTGCACTTCAGAGGGTCGACTTTCCTTCTCTTGTTCCACAGAGGCAAACTTATTACATCATTACGTAACGCTGCATTAAGCAGTGTGTGGGTGGAGTGGGGGTGTGATCTTTTTTTTTTTAACCAAGGCCAGGTGAGGGTGAAAGGCGACTGTGTGTGAAGGTCATTTGATTCTCTCTCTCTCTCTCTCTCTCTCTCTCTCTTTCTCTCTCTCTCTCTCCCCTCCCACTTCCTGTAGATTAGCCTGAGCTCTCACCTGTCAGTCAGACCAAGGCTGCATGGGCCACAGAGGAGTAATTCCAAATCTATTTAGGATATGTTTGCGTTTACAAGGAAATTTATGAGTAATTATAATTGGATGTGGACTAACTGTCAGATAACGTATAACTTAGTAAGAGGAAATTGCATAAAACAGCTATTTATTTATTTATTTATTTATTTATTTTATAAACGCTAAGTTTTGTGTTCATTGGAGTGTCTACCTTGGTATAAAGAGATTTACGTTTCTTTTAGGACAAAACAACATCAGCATCAGGTTTGCCAAAGTTGGGGAACTTTTTGTGGTGAAGTCTTCTGCTGACTTTGGCTGTGGATTGCGGTCACCACTACTCCATTAATTGCCATGGAATACCTGAGTTTGCAGTTGTCCATGAGCCATCATAATGTAGATGCGGCATGAAGGATTAAAAGAGGTCGGAAAGTGAACAGTGTTGGTACATGAATACAAATTCTATAATGTCATAATTGGACCAGAGGAAATGAAGAAAAGAAAAGGAAAATATAGACTGAGACCTTTAGTCAATGTATTGCCGGCAAAATGCTAATAAAGATTTGTGAAGAACCAGGCTAGGAACCTAACATCTGAATGGATCTTTGAGTTGCCATGGTTCTGTATTGCACCAATCGACCCCCCAAAGAACCTGTTTTTGGACCATGTACATTTGTGTTGAAACATCCATTCATTGTTCCGTTCTGCTCTATCCCATCAGAGCAAGAACAACCCAGTGAGAGATTAATTACCCACATAGTGGCTAACAGCAATGGGTCAAACATGCGAGTAACTTGACGATCATTCAGCAGCAGACACTTTTATGACAGCTCAGGTAAAACATAACCCAGTATAATGCTGTCGGTGAGCAGGGCTTTTATGTTAATTGGGTTCTGCCAGATGTTGTCTGTCAATTGCTAACGAGCGCTGTATTATAATTCTAGCAAATTAGAGGCAAGAGGCAGGAATTCCCTCCTACTGCTCTCAAATCCAGGCCCAAAATCGTTAAGATAAAGGGAGGGAGGGAGACTGAGAGAGTGTGCAGAGAGGAACAGGGGTGGTACACAGATTTCTGGGCCCTTTGCAAATGCAGACTGGCTGCATATACAGAGACTGGCTTGGCTTTGTTCAAATCTAGTGCAGTTGCAGGCTACCCCATTTGTGTCCCAGTAACAGACAACGGTACTGGGTGTGTTATACTCTTGTTCTCTACTCTTCAGGGGAGGCTTTCTACCAGGTTTTGGAGCATTGCTGTGAGGATGATCACCACCTCACCTCATTCTCAACCCCCTAACTAATCCCAAAAGCATTGGATGAAGCACCAACCATCATTCCAGAGAACACAGTTCCACTGCTCCACAGCTCAGTGCTTTATACCCCTATTAGCCCACACCTGGCATTAGGCATGGTGCCAATGGGTCCATGTTTATCTGCTCTAGAGAGCCCTATTCATTTGGCGATACTTCTCTACAGGGACTAATCAAGCTGTGTGTGTGCATTTGCACATGTGTGTCAAGCAATAGGTGTAACTGAAAGCAGCTGAATGCATATATTAGAAGGGACATATAGTGTATTTTTACCAGTCTCAGGCTGTTTCATTTAATTTAATCCAGTATTTTACACAGTTTTTGCCATTGGGGTTACTTAGGGCCATGGTGAGCTAAACAGTTCTCCAGTGAGCGGCCTTTGGTAGTCAGATCTACTGTTCCCTCGACTGTGAAGCCCCTGGAGTGTAAAGGCTGAGAGAATGTAGACTAGTGCAGAGGAAGAGTAGAACAGTAGTGAAGTGGCCTCAGTCAATGTAATGAGCTTCACATTAAGAGGGGGAGGGGTTAGAGAGTAGATCTGCTCATCACTGAGTCACTATGTGATACACACACACACACACACACACACACACTCAATATGTGCATGTGTACACACACATATTCACAGAATGTCTATCGGCAAAAGTTATACAGATGTGAGAATCTTTATGTTGAACGTACAGCAGAGCTGTTCTTCTAACCCCTGATTGTCGTCAGGCAATCAGGGTTCATCCCTAAGGGACCTAGCGTTACCATGGTTACCTGGCATTTCTTCCCACCTGGGGCCTGTAATTATGGGGTGTTTAACAGACATCTTGTGTAAGCAAGGGCACAGAGGGGTGACTGTGTGTGTGTGTGTGTGTGTGTGTGTGTGTGTGTGTGATGTGTGTGTGTGTGTGTGTGTGTTTTCTCGGTGTAATGCAAAGCTTATTATTGGGACACTGGACAGTGTTAATATAACCACATGTCAGCAAAAACGCCTCCGAGCACAGTCAGCAATAACAACCCATATCTGTGTACTGGAGTAGTGAGAGAGAGAGAGAGAGAGAGAGAGAGAGAGAGAGAGAGAGCAAAAGCTAGAGACAGGGTTAATGAGGATCATTTTTTGCATGGTTTTTTTTGGTATATCGGGTATAATAATCAATCTCACATTAAAAGTAATCAGAAATTTTAATAATGTTACATCTTAAATGTTCATTTCCTGTTTTACACTCACTATTAGAATATTAGGTTAGCTAGCTTCATTGGTGAATTTTCAGAACTGTTGTCAGTCATAGGTACCAGTTATGACAGGATTCTCGTCACGGGGGGATTTTAATCGGCATGTTGACATTCCCTCAAACAGTAATGTAATGGATTTAATGGACTTTAAGCAGCATATGGATACAATGTGTATACTGTACAAGTATAATATCCTCAAGGAAAGTTTGAAGGTTCTCCAGATTAAAACTGTGGAGGAACCTCTTAAGGTGCTTTGAGGAACCTTTAAAAGACCCTTTTCTTCAAAAAAAAATCTTTTCTTGAAGGTTCCTCCACAGTTTCAAACTGGAGAACCTCCAAAAGTTCCTCAAGGATCTAATACTTTTACCACTGTGTGTGAAAACTACACTGAAAATTTCAGCTTTAAGTTTAGAAATGCTTTAAATAGAAAACCGCTACACTCTCTTTATCCTGCAATGGTCTAATTCTCGCCTTTAACCAGTATTTTAGTCGAAACTGCTAGAACGAAATCAGTCAACACTTTTTTGTAGTCGATTCAGAGTCAAAACTGAAAACAGGAATGGCTGAAACCGAGGCCACTCGGTGCCCAACATCAGTCTTTTCATCATATATTTTTTTTCATCGTTTAAAAAATAAGAAACTTTCTCATATCATTCATTACACATAGTATATATGAATAAATAATAGTATATTTCATAATATTGTTGTTAAATGTAATTTTGTGTAATTGTTTTATTTTTTAATTTAATGTTAAAATAAAAAATAATTTAGAAAATAATAAATATAAAAATAAATAAATACAATTAATAATAATACAAATATACTAAAAATAATTAATAATTAATATTATAGTCTCATTTAGTGATTCTGTGTCCCTTCTTTTCTAAAACATAAT
This sequence comes from Salminus brasiliensis, assembly GCF_030463535.1. Lineage (NCBI taxonomy): Eukaryota > Metazoa > Chordata > Actinopteri > Characiformes > Bryconidae > Salminus > Salminus brasiliensis. Next base: position 48,638,431 of record NC_132879.1, read on the forward strand.
CAGAAGTCATTACATAAAGGTTTTAGCCAAGTCCCAGATCACCCAGATCCACCATTCACAGGCCACCTCTCCATTGTGAGGTCATACCGATGACATCACAGAGCCTATAAAAGGGCAGGTTTTCCCTCTTTGGCTCAGTCAGGATTCAGCAGCTCATGAGACACTTCATTCCTGCGTTCTCATATTGACTTTGTTAGAGTGACGCTCTTATCTAGAGCCATGTTATCTAGAACCACACACAAGTTCTAGATAAGAAACCTGGTTTCTCTGCCACACAGGACAAGGTAAGTACTATTGATTGATTACCTATCACAACAGCACAGTACAAAATGCCCAAGCCCAAAAGAAGATGCAAAGTTGGGTGCAAAGTTCTAGGCACTGGCTTTCATGTCCCACATTAAAGGCTTCTGTGTTGTGAGCACAAAGCTCCATCATCAGAGGGTCAAATCAAGCCCAATTAAAGAGTAGCATGTGGAGGCGGAGTTAAGTGAGGTGCAGACAGGGTAGAAAGGAGCCAGTTAGAGGCATATGTTGCTGAGGCAACCAGTGGGCACAGCAACATTCACCCACGGCTGGGTAATCGAGGGTAATTTTTATCTTTAGTAGAGTTGGAATTACAGCGGTAGCGCAGCTGAATTTGCAACCAATTATAACATACGGAGACTTTCCATTCAACTCTTACTCCTTATCAATTATTTTTGTCTTTTAAAAATTCTCTGAGAGGTCTCATTAGGCCTCAGGCGTCCAAACCTCATTAGGCCCCAACGAGTTGCTCGTGCTTGAACCCCGTAATCGCCTCGTGCAGCTATATTCTTTCCCTTCCCTCCAACAGTCTTACTAAATGATCCTGCTGATTTGCCGACTCTCAATCATCTCAGGAATGTTTATTCTGATTAGATCAACCAAGATTAATGAAACTCTAAAACGTATATTAGAACTGCTGTTTTGAAGAACCTGAATCGTAATTCTAACTTTCAGTTCTACCTTCCATCTACAGAAAACACAATGCAGACCAAAAAAGTCCTGAATAGATTAGGCTATGAGGTGATTGACAACATCGGTAAGGGGAATTATGGCATGGTTAAGTTGGCCACATCAAAAAAGCACCCCAAAAACGTGGCCATTAAAATAATGGACCGCAGGCGGATGACACCTGACGTTGTCTCCAAGTTCCTGCCACGGGAACTTGCCATCCTCAGACAAGTAAAGCACCCTCACATTATTCAGGTGCATGATGTTTTTGAGATGACTAATGGACAAGTCTTCATCGTGATGGAGGTCGCCGTAACAGATCTCTTTCAAAAGATCTTGGAGCTTCACCGCCTCAGCGGCAGCCAGGCCAAAACGTGGTTTTCACAGCTCCTCAGTGCCATGGTGTATCTGCACCAGCAGGACATTGTCCACAGGGACCTCAAGTGTGAGAATGTTCTTCTAACTGCAGATGACCAGGTCAAACTGAGCGACTTTGGTTTTAGCCGCTTTTCGAGAGGTTTCCCTAAACTAAGTGAGACATTCTGTGGCTCTCCGGAGTACGCTGCACCTGAGGTTCTTAACCGTACGCCGTATGATCCCAAAAAGAGTGACGTGTGGAGTCTTGGTGTAATTCTCTACATTATGGTCGTTGGGCTCATGCCGTTCAGAGCCTACGGTGACCGCAAACTCCAGTGCAAAGCCTTGAAGTTTCCAACGTGTATCGGAGTGGAGATGTCCTGTCAGTCCATCATCGCCTATATGTTGCAGTATGATCCTTCCACTCGGCCTTGGGTGACAGAGGTGGTGCAGCACCCTTGGCTGCAGTCAGATCAGGAACAGTAAGTAAACAATTGTGTATGTATACTCATATATAGAAGATTTACATTTTATTCTGTAATTTATTTTGATATTTATTCATTTCCATTCAATGTTTGATTACACAGCTCCAGGCAACTGGGTTTGCAGCTCCAGTTTCCAGCTATGAGGAATTTGGTGTCTTTCCCTTTCCTCCAGGCACTATGGAAGAGGAAGAACGTAAGTCTTAAAACACATCTCCCAATACACCCATTTTCTCAAGCATTAGAAAAGAATTCTTTAGTACTTTAGTACTTTAGTTTGAGAAAATTGTGGCGATGGAGGGAGACATGCAGGACGTTGTGTGGTTAAGTAGGTTCTAGATATTAAACAAATGGCTGCATGGTTCCCATCACCACAACTGTAACCAGTACATCATCTTCTACCTCTGAAGAGGGGCTAGCATGCATTGTTTAGTGCTCAACAACTGCTGGCGATGCCTAGTTAGATTGTTTGGCAAACTGTTACTTTTCCTAAGAACATTGAAGTTTTCTTTCAGGTCATGTTCAGTAATTTCTATCAGAAAGTAAGATTAATCAGTAAATGTGAAGTGTCTGTATATAATCTATAATGCCACTCTCTTTTACACATCAGGTAAAGAAGGACGTCATTCCATCCAAAGGGACACATTCCTCTGGCAGTGGAAAAACTACCGCACCTCGTTCCTCTGCAGCAAGGTAGGATTCAGGACTACAATCCAACCTGAAATTCTGTAGCACTTTTTAGTCTAATATGAAGTATGTGAATTTACTAGCAGAGTGATTGTCCTTTAGGAAACATCTAACAGTAAAGTAATGATTAAAATCCTCTGTAATATCATGCCTGTGTTGCTAAGTATAGGTCACTCAGACTAAAGAGCTGTTCTGTAAAGAGGTTAAATAGAGTATTAGCTCACTAACCATACGTTTATTTCCCCTTTGCCTCTGGACTGTCTCCAGAGTTATTGGGAGGTTCACTGTGGTAGCCGTTGAGGATCAGAATGGGGAAGGTAGTCTTCGTCAAGATGTCACCCAGGCAATAGAAAAAGATCCTCAATCTTCTTCAGTGTTGCGCAGTGAGGTAGACAGTGTGTCATCTTCTACCTCTGAGGATGGGCTGGAGTTGTCCAACTCTCAGCAATCGATAAAGGAAGGGTCTCAGTCTTCCCCTTTGAGTGGTAAGGTAGAGAGTACATCATCTTCTAGCTCCGAAGATGGGCTGGTGTTCTTTAGCGCTCAGCAGTCGCTAGAGGAAGAGCCTCAATCTTCATGTTTGAGCAATGAGGTGGACACTAAGTCATCTTCGAACTCTGAAGATGGGCTGGTGTTCTTCAGTGCTCAGCAGTCGCTAGAGGAAAAGTCTCAGTCTTCCTCTTTGAGCAGAGAGGAAGACGTGCTCACGTCTCAAGGTATCAGAAGCGAGTCTCTGATGCCTGAGCTGGACAACGACAACAGTAGAGCTGGTGCAAGTCTGACTTGCCGAACTGTAGAGACTGTGGGGGAGGAGCACGGCTGTGTCAGCTGCAGTCCACTTTGTGCTGCAGTTGAAAGAGCAGCTAGTGCTTACATTGTAGCACCGATTCTCAGAGCCTCCCGCTGTCTTCAGAGGAGGATGAGGAAGTTATTCCGAATGAACTCTGCGGTGCGCAACTCCTCCTCTGCTTCCAAGCAAGATGCTCGTCATCCTGCTGCATCTACAGAAGCTCCTGTTTGTTTGGTTTCCAAGCAGAGACTTGAGGAGACTCCAGGTGTACTGCTCCGTGGGTCAGTGGTGGAGACAGAAGCTGTTCTCCCACAGCCCACAGCGAAGCAGAGACCCAAAAGGCAGAAATTCCTGCGATTTAAGGTATGTGAGTTTAGTGATCATGACAGTCCCACATTTTATACCATAAAATCCATTGTAAGATGTGTGAAATGTTGCAGTTGCAGGTCTCATTTTTTTCTCATTTTCTCCAACAGATCCTGAAGAAGAAAAAGGGTTGCCCCTTGTAGACATCCAGCACGGCCCCTGGTGACCATAATGTACCAACTCTACACCATTTATTAGTTTAGTTATAGGTTTTGACCAGAGGAGGATGGGTCCCCTGAGTGAGTCTTGGTTCCTCCCAAGGTTTCTTCCTCCAGCTTTGAGGGAGTTTTTCCTTGCCACTGTCGCCTTTGGCTTGCTCACTTGGGGTTATTTCAATATTTCAGGTTGTAAACAAATCCAAATTAATTTGGCTTGACTTGTTGGTACTTATGGCGGCAACCAAATAAACTGTTGCTGATCACCTACAGCGAGGGAGGCTGCCACGATTCCACTGATGGGTTTCAGGCAGGCAAAAAGGTAGAATAGGCAAAATCCAGGCATGGGAGAAGTTTGGAAAGGCCATGGAGAATGACTTTGGGGTGGCCACAAGGACGTTCTGGAAAGCACTCTGACAGCTCAGAGGGGGAAGAGGGCTCGCTGCCCCATCTTTTCTCAGAGCTTTACTGTGGGCAGCTGAGCATCTTGCTGGGTGCTGGATAGAACACTTTGAGGAACTCCTAGACATGAGGAACATGCCTTCTTTCCAGGAGGTAGGGCTGGAGGCTACCGGGGAGTCAGAATCCATCTCTCTAGCCTAAGTCACTTAGCTCCTCAGTGGCACAGCCAGGCACCAGGAGTGGACAAGATTCACCCAGAGTTGCTGAAGGCTCGTGGCTGTTCTGGTTAAGGTTGCATGAACCTCAGAAGCAGTGCCTTCGGACTGGTAAACCCAGATGGCGGTCCTCATTTTCTAGAAAGTGGACCAGAGAGTGTGTGCTGTTGAGGCATCATACTTTGTAACCTCCCTGGGAAAGTTCCTGCCAGGGTAGTGCACAGGAGGACCCAAAGCACCCCAGAGTTAAACCTCAGATTCAAGAGAAGCAATGCAGATTCTGTCCTGGTGGGCCAGCTCTTCAATTTCTCTCAGAATGTTGACAGGGGAAATGGAAGTTCGCCACTCCATTTTACATGTGTTTTGTAGACATAGAATAGGCTTATGACCGTGATCCCCAAGGGACATTTTGTAGGAAGTGCTTTGGGAGTATGGGGCGCCGGGGTCGTTGACGCGAGCCGTGCAGTACTTGTACTCTCAGTGTGAGAGCTGTGTCCGTATTCTCAGCACTAAATCAAGCTTGTTCAGTGTTGCCGTTGGACTGTCAGGGCTGTGCCTTGTGTCCGCTCCTGTTTGTGATATTCACTGACAGGATAGCAAGACATAGCCATGGGCAGGTAGGTTTCTGGCAGAGGGGCCACAGGGTTACATCTCTACTGTTTGCAGATGATGCTACCATGCTGGCTTCTACTTGCGGGGACCTCCAGCGTGCATTTGACTGGTTTGCAGCTGAGTGTAAAAGGGATTATATGAGAATCAGCACTTTCAATTCTGAGACCATGGTGGTATTCCCCTCGCTCTTCACAAAAGAATGAAGAGCTGCATTATCCGCCTGAGGCTCGAAAGAAGGCCACTGCTCCTTTGCATTGAGGGAAGCCAGCTTACATGGTCCTGGCATCTGATACAGATGCCCCCAGTTACCTCCCTCCAGGTTTACTGGGTGCAACCAACTGGGAGTAGACCTCGAGGAAGGCCCCTGAGCCGCTGGAGGAATTAAATCTCCCGGCTGGCCTGGGAACGCCTCGGGATCCCCCAGTCAGAGCTGGTGGAACTTGCAGGGGACAAGGATGCCTGAGCTTGTAAGTTTGCCCTTTTGCCAGTGTGGCCCTGAACTGGAATATGTGGGTAAGTACGAAGAGGATGATAAGGTTCAGCTTCAAGGTATGTCATTTTTTCCCTCTTATTGGCCCCGTGCTATTGGATGAGACAGTCTCCTTCAAGTGAATTATTAATAAACAAACAATTAATTAAACTAATAGAATGATTTAATAAAACTCAAATTACTAATAAAGATGTATTAATAAAGCTCATGAGGTCATGTGTTTGTTTTTCAGCATGAAAAAGAGTTGTTCTGCATTACTGATGTGTTCTGGATGTTTTTTATTAGAAATAATAGAAATAATGATGATGATGATGATAATAATAATAATAATAATAATAATAATAATAGTAACATGAGTCAAATCAAAACTGTAACGCTGTAGAATAAATATTTTGTATAGTTTAGTGGTAGAAGTAGAAAAAGGACGAGGCGAGGTGAGCGCCAAAGCGGTTCTGCGTAACCCTGGTGCTGCAGACAGATGCATCAGGTTCTGTACTGGGAGCAGTGCTGCTGCAAGGAGATCAAAACCCTGCTGGGGAAAAAGCAGCCTGGTCAGCTCAGGCAGGATAAACTAGTTGACCACATAGCAAACATTTATCTGGCCTACATCCACCTCCTTCATTGGGTCCAGTTGCCACATGGAATGACAGGACGATTCTTAATTGGCATCTGAAGTTCTTTAGCCAAAACTTTACACAAAATAATTCCAGAATTGCACCACCCTTCTCAAATCTGTAGATGAAAACCACAGCTATGCCATCAGGCCTATCCATCACCAGTGTCTTAGGAGGATCTCTTCTTCTGCTGGCTGCTGTCATTTTCACCACCACAGTTCTTCATTGCTGATTCTGCCTGGCCAGTGAATCCAAAGAATTCCTCTAGTACAGGTGTTAATAAATACCTGGATACTTTTCATAGTGGACCCAGCAGTTCCCAGGTCTCAGCTCTGTAAGGTAAGACCAGCTTTATGTTGCTGAGAGAGAGAGAGAGAGAGGGAGAGAGAGAGAGAGAGATAGTAAGACACAGTGTGGGGGAGACTCATTTGTCTTCAGGCTGACCTGAATCTCCTTTTTTTACCCAGAATCCTTAGGGCTGCTGTGTGTGACTCAGAGGGACTTAAGAGCTCTTTGAGTTGTGAGTCGACAAATCTATGCAAACACACCCTGGCACATACAAATACGGATCACACACACACTCACACTGGCAAATGCTCATGTTTGCACATGGCAGGGCCTCTGAGTGACACTTTGGCATTCTGTGAGTGTTTTTTTCTTTAATAAAGTGAGGATGAGGGATATTCTGGTGGACTTAGGGCTGTTTAATTTCCCTCCCTTTAGAATGAGTGTCTCTCTCTCTCTCTCTCTCTCTCTCTCACACACACACTTGTGACTTCAGCTGTAGTCTGTATATAGTATCAGGCTCAGCCCTGCAGCACATAATGCAATAAAAAGGCCTCCAGTGTAACAGAACTGATCTTCCTCCAGGTCTCATCAGTCCATGTAGTCTTATTAATTGCAGTGTAAAAGGCATAAACTGATCCCAGATCAGCATTCCTACTCTGAGCAGTTTGATTAATATGGGTCTTGATCCTGTTACTGACTGAGTACACAACCCACTCTATTAAAGGAGGCAGTCTACCATCTAGTGGTCAAACAGCTGAACTGCAGCTGAAGTTTCTATATTACCGTCTGTGCGACTCGACTGTCGCAGGCAAATTTCCACTGTCAGAAATAAATCACGTGTCTCATCTTGATGTCCCGATAAAATCAATCGTGTTTAATATCATTAATATTAGGTGTTTTAGTCTTGTCTCGTGCAAACTGTGAGGTGGACATTGTGAATGACCAGTAGGTGAGCTCTCTCCAGCACCAAACAGGAAGCAGCAAAGGCGCTACAGGAACGTGGGTGAGACGTGGAGGAGACTGCGGGCTGGCCTCGTGAAATCAACAGTTAAAATAATACGGAAATGACAAATAATCATATAAAACATCAATCATCTTCTAAATATTGTCTTTAGATGTGAGATAGTGTCAGACTTTAGTTTTTTATTCAATAGTCTTCTACTGTTAGCATAGTGGCTAAATGACTTATTCAGTCAAATTTCCGGTGAAGTTATTTGCCCATCTTTTGGAGGCAAATGCAGAGAAGACTGACGGTGTAAAACGACCTGCGTTGTGGGCAGAACTAATAAGAAAAGACAAGACAAGCATATTATCATTTGTGTTGGACACAAACACACACAGGGAAAGTGAGCACATGTGGCCGGAGCGGTGGGCGCCCGGGGAGCAGGGTGGCAGCTTGCCAAGCCTAGATATTGAACCACTGCCCTAAATTATTATTTTTTAATTAATGTCTTTATTGTTATTTCTAATTTTATTTTGAATGTATCTTTTTATAATATTTTATAATATAATATTTAAACACAGTCCCACCACTACCAGAAATCATGCAGTTGAGATTCCCACATGTGGGGAATTCCCAAAGGTCAGCACAACCCAAGTGCAATAGTGTGCAGTGGTAGGTGTACAGGTTTGTGATCCAACTTTATGCCTAATTCCACAAACTCAGTCAGGCATTGCTAGCTACGTTTCTTAATGTGGCATCACAGATATAATAAAATACCTAGACAGCTGCGATGATTCTTATATGATATATCCTGCATAGTGAGGCTATAGGAGAGGCCACTTGAATAATAGTACTCCCTCTGCCCTGCAAAATAAATGTTTGATTGTGTTTAAATAAAATGTGATACATAAATCCTCCAAAATACAGATATAACCACAGTGGCAAGGTGTACTACATTTGCCTGCAACACCCACTGTATGCAGTGTGGCAAGACATCAAAGGTAATTGTCTAAGAAAATGTTTCTGGACTAATAATTAAATCCACTATTTTTAGCAACATTTGGATGGATATCCATGTTCATTCATATGTGTAATTTATAAATAAACAAACAAATAAATGTGTAATTATTTTACTTCTACATTTATTTTGCACTTTGCACTAAATTTAGCCTGATAAACCTGGAGAAATAATACAGGATTTTACATAAATATGACCTGGCTTATGCACCAGTATGCAGAGTTCTCATGAGTGTTTCCTTCCTGTCTTCCAGAATTACAGTGCAGTTTCTGCAGTGCTGAGCCCGGAGTAGAAACGACAGCAGTGCCACTCTTCCTATTACCGGTCAGTGGAGTATCCACATGATTATAAAGTTGTTATTTTAAGGCAAGAATGCTACATAATGTTGCTTTAATGAGTAGTAGGTCTTTGCAGATTTATTTTTTCAGGCTTATTGGCTGCTTTGCACTTCAGAGGGTCAACTTTCCTTCTCTTGTTCCACAGAGGCAAACTTATTATATCATTACGTAACGCTTGCATTTTTCTTTAAAACTAAGGCCAGGTGAAGGTGAAAGGCGACTGAATGTCAAGGTCATTGGATTCTCTCTCTCTCCCTTTCTCACATACACTCTCTCTCTCTCTCCCCCCTCTCACCTGTAGATTAGCTTGAGCTCCCACCTGTCAGTCAGGCCAAGGCTGCATGGGCCACCTATTTAGGAGATGTTTGCGTTTACAGGGAAATGTATGAGTAACTATAATTGGATGTGGACTAACTGTCAGAGGTTTGGGACACTTGTGTTACTTTAGTTACTTGGTTACTTTATAACTTAGTAAGAGGTTTTGTGTTTATTGGAGTGTCTACCTTGTTATAAAGAGATTTACGTTTCTTTTAGGACAAAACATCATCCTCAGGTTTGCGAAAGTTGGGGAACTTTGTTCTGCTGACTTTGGCTGTGGATTGCGGTCACCACTACTTCATTAATTGCCATGGAATACCTGAGTTTGCAGTTGTCCATGAGCCATCATAATGTAGATGCGGCATGAAGGATTAAAAGAGGTCGGAAAGTGAACAGTGTTGGTACATGAATACAAATTCTATAATGTCATAATTGGACCAGAGGAAATGAAGAAAAGAAAAGGAAAATATAGACTGAGACCTTTAGTCAATGTATTGCCGGCAAAATGCTAATAAAGATTTGTAAAGAACCAGGCTAGGAAACTAACATCTGAATGGATTTATGAGTTGCCATGGTTCTGTATTGCACCAATCGACCCCCCAAAGAACCTGTTTTTGGACCATGTACATTTGTGTTGAAACATCCATTCATTGTTCCGTTCTGCTCTATCCCATCAGAGCAAGAACAACCCAGTGAGAGATTAATTACCCACATAGTGGCTAACAGCAGTGGGTCAAACATGCAAGTAACTTGACGATCATTCAGCAGCAGACACTTTTGAGACAGCTCAGGTAAAACATAACCCAGTATAATGCTGTCGGTGAGCAGGGCTTTTATGTTAATTGGGTTCTGCCAGATGTTGTCTGGCGAAAGCTAACAAGTGCTGTATTATAATTCTAGCAAATTGGATGCAAGAGGTGGGAATTCCCTCCTACTGCTCTCAACTCCCAGGCCCAAAAATGTTAACATACAGGGAGGGAGGGAGACTGAGAGAGTGTGCAGAGAGGAACAGGGGTGGTACACAGATTTCTGGGCCCTGTGCAAATGCAGACTGGCTGCATATACAGAGACTGGCTTGGCTTTGTTCAAATCTAGCGCAGTTGCAGGCTACCCCATTTGTGTCCCAGTGTGTTATACTCTTGTTCTCTACTGTCCAGTGGAGGCTTTCTACCAGGTTTTGGAGCATTGCTGTGAGGATGATCACCACCTCACCTCATTCTCAACCCCCTAACTAATCCCAAAAGCATTGGATGAAGCACCAACCATCATTCCAGAGAACACAGTTCCACTGCTCCACAGCTCAGTGCTTTATACCCCTATTAGCCCACACCTGGCATTAGGCATGGTGCCAATGGGTCCATGTTTATCTGCTCTAGAGAGCCCTATTCATTTGGCGATACTTTTCTACAGGGACTAATCAAGCTGTGTGTGTGCATTTGCACATGTGTGTCAAGCAATAGGTGCAACTGAAAGCAGCTGAATGCATTCATTAGAAAGGACATATGGTGTATTTTTACCAGTCTCAGGCTGTTTCATTTAATTTAATCCAGCATTTTACACATTTATTGGGGTTACTTAGGGCCATGGTGAGCTAAACAGTTCTCCAGTGAGCGGCCTTGGGTAGTCAGTTCTACTGTTCCCTCGACTGTGAAGCCCCTGGAGTGTAAAGGCTGAGAGAATGTAGACTAGTGCAGAGGAAGAGTAGAACAGTAGTGAAGTGGCCTCAGTCAATGTAATGAGCTTCACATTAAGAGGGGGAGGGGTTAGAGAGTAGATCTGCTCATCACTGAGTCACTATGTGATACACACACACACACACTCAATATGTGCATGAACACACACATATTCACAGAATGCCTATCAGCAAAAGTTATACAGATGTGAGAATCTTTATGTTGAACGTGCAGCAGAGCTGTTCTTCTAACCCTGCAAACCTCCTTCCATCAGCAAGGGCATTGAAGATGAAACGTGGCTGGGTCTTTCAGCATGACAATGATCCCAAGCACACTGCCAGGGCAACAAAGGAGTGGCTTCGTAAGAAGCATTTCAAGGTCCTAGCCAGTCTCCAGATCTCAACCCCATAGAAAACCTTTGGAGGGAGTTGAAAGTCTGTGTTGCCCCCCGACAGCCCCAAAACATCACTGCTCTAGAGGAGATCTGCATGGAGGACTAGGCCAACATACCAGCAACGGTGTGTGCCAACCTTGTGAAAACTTACAGAAAACGTTTGACCTCTGTCATTGCCAACAAAGGATATATAACAAAGTATTGAGATGAGCTTTTGTTGTTGACCAAATACTTATTTTCCAACATTATTTGCAAATAAATTCTTTAAAATCAGACAATGTGATTTTCTTTTTTTTCTCCTTTTGTCTCTCATAGTTGAGGTCTACCTATGATGTCAATTACAGACCTCTCTCATCTTTTTAAGTGGGAGAACTTGCACAATTGGTGACTGACTAAATACTTTTTTTCCCCACTGTATCTGTGTACTGGAGTAGAGAGAGAGAGAGCGCAAAAGCTAGAGACAGTGTTAATGAGGATCATTTTTTGCATGTTTTTTTTTTTTTTTTTTTGGTATATCTGGTATAATAATCTCACATAATCTCACATTAAAAGTAATTTTTATGTTATATCAGAAATTTTAATAATGTTAAATCTTAAATGTTCATTTCCAATTTTACACTCACTATTAGAATATTAGGTTAGCCAGCTTCATTGGTGAATTTTCAGAACTGTTGTCAGTCATAGGTACCAGTTATGACAGGATTCTCGTCACGGGGGGATTTTAATCGGCATGTTGACAATCCCTCAAACAGTAATGTAATGGATTTAATGGACTTTAAGCAGCATATGGATACAATGTGTATACTGTACAAGTATAATATCCTTAAGGAAAGTTTGAAGGTTCTCCAGATTAAAACTGTGGAGGAACCTCTTAAGGTGCTTTGAGGAACCTTTAGAAGACCCTTTTCTTCAAAAAAAAAATGTTTTCTTGAAGGTTCCTCCACAGTTTCAAACTGGAGAACCTCCAAACATTCCTCAAGGATCTAATACTTTTAACAGTGTGTGTGAAAACTACACTGAAAATTTCAGCTTTAAGTTTAGAAATGCTTTTAATAGAAAACCGCTACACTCTCTTTATCCTGCAATGGTCTAATTCTCGCCTTTAACCAGTATTTTAGTCCAAACTGCTAGAACGAAATCAGAGTCAACACTTTTTTGTAGTCGATTCAGAGTCAAAACTGAAAACAGGAATGGCTGAAACCGAGGCCACTCGGTGCCCAACATCAGTCTTTTCATCATATATTTTTTTTCATCGTTTAAAAAATAAGAAACTTTCTCATATCATTCATTACACATAGTATATATGAATAAATAATAGTATATTTCATAATATTGTTGTTAAATGTAATTTTGTGTAATTGTTTTATTTTTTAATTTAATGTTAAAATAAAAAATAATTTAGAAAATAATAAATATAAAAATAAATAAATACAATTAATAATAATGCAAATATACTAAAAATAATTATTAATTAATATTATAGTCTCATTCAGTGATTCTGTGTCCCTTCTTTTCTAAAACATAATCAGAAGTCATTACATAAAGGTTTTAGCCAAGTCCCAGATCACCCAGATCCACCATTCACAGGCCACCTCTCCATTGTGAGGTCATACCGATGACATCACAGAGCCTATAAAAGGGCAGGTTTTCCCTCTTTGGCTCAGTCAGGATTCAGCAGCTCATGAGACACTTCATTCCTGCGTTCTCATATTGACTTCGTTAGAGTGACGCTCTTATCTAGAGCCATGTTATCTAGAACCACACACAAGTTCTAGATAAGAAACCTGGTTTCTCTGCCACACAGGACAAGGTAAGTACTATTGATTGATTACCTGGGCATTTTGTACTGTATTATTACAGTACAAAATGCCCAAGCCCAAAAGAAGATGCAAAGTTGGGTGTAAAGTTCTAGGCACTGGCTTTCATGTCCCACATTAAAGGCTTCTGTGTTGTGAGCACAGAGCTCCATCATCAGAGGGTCAAATCAAGCCCAATTAAGAGAGTAGCATGTGGAGGCGGAGTTAAGTAAGGTGCGGACAGGGTAGAAAGGAGCCAGTTAGAGGCATATGTTGCTGAGGCAACCAGTGGGCACAGCAACATTCACCCACGGCTGGGTAATCGAGGGTCATTTTTATCTTTAGTAGAGTTGGAATTACAGCGGTAGCGCAGCTGAATTTGCAACCATTGGGGGCAAACTAGCCAGGCTTACAACAGCTGTTGTGTCACTCAACCTGAATGCTGTATCCATTTAGGGACCCTATAAATGTTAAGAAGATTTGGCCCCCTGAACAAAATTTATAACATATGGAGACTTTCCATTCAACTCTTACTCCTTATCAATTATTTTTGTCTTTTAAAAATTCTCTGAGAGGTCTCATTAGGCCTCATGCGCCCAAACCTCATTAGGCCCCAACGAGTTGCTCGTGCTTGAACCCCGTAATCGCCTCGTGCAGCTATATTCTTTCCCTTCACTCCAGCAGTCTTACTAAATGATCCTGCTGATTGTCCGACTCAGGAATCATCTCGGGAATGTTTATTCTGATTAGATCAACCAAGATTAATTAAACTCTAAAACTTATATTAGAACTGCTGTTTTGAAGAATCTGAATTGTAATTCTAACTTTCAGTTCTACCTTCCATCTACAGGGAACACAATGCAGACCAAAAAAGTCCTGAATAGATTAGGCTATGAGGTGATTGACAACATCGGTAAGGGGAATTATGGCATGGTTAAGTTGGCCACATCAAAAAAGCACCCCAAAAACGTGGCCATTAAAATAATGGACCGCAGGCGGATGACACCTGACGTTGTCTCCAAGTTCCTGCCACGGGAACTTGCCATCCTCAGACAAGTAAAGCACCCTCACATTATTCAGGTGCATGATGTTTTTGAGATGACTAATGGACAAGTCTTCATCGTGATGGAGGTCGCCGTAACAGATCTCTTTCAAAAGATCTTGGAGCTTCACCGCCTCAGCGGCAGCCAGGCCAAAACGTGGTTTTCACAGCTCCTCAGTGCCATGGTGTATCTGCACCAGCAAGACATTGTCCACAGGGACCTCAAGTGTGAGAATGTTCTTCTAACTGCAGATGACCAGGTCAAACTGAGCGACTTTGGTTTTAGCCGCTTTTCCAGAGGTTTCCCTGAACTAAGCCAGACATTCTGTGGCTCTCCGGAGTACGCTGCACCTGAGGTTCTTAACCGTACGCCGTATGATCCCAAAAAGAGTGACGTGTGGAGTCTTGGTGTAATTCTCTACATTATGGTCGTTGGGCTCATGCCGTTCAGAGCCTACGGTGACCGCAAACTCCAGTGCAAAGCCTTGAAGTTTCCAAAGTGTATCGGAGTGGAGATGTCCTGTCAGTCCATCATCGCCTATATGTTGCAGTACGATCCTTCCACTCGGCCTTGGGTGACAGAGGTGGTGCAGCACCCTTGGCTGCAGTCAGATCAGGAACAGTAAGTAAACAATTGTGTATGTATACTCATATATAGAAGATTTACATTTTATTCTGTACTTTAATTTGATATTTATTCATTTCCATTCAATGTTTGATTACACAGCTCCAGGCAACTGGGTTTGCAGCTCCAGTTTCCAGCTATGAGGACTTTGGTGTCTTTCCCTTTCCTCCAGGCACTATGGAAGAGGAAGAGCGTAAGTCTTAAAACACATCTCCCAATACACCCATTTTCTGAAGCATTAGAAAAGAATTCCAACAAGTACTTTAGTTTGAGAAAATTGTGGCGATGGAGGGAGACATGCAGGACGTTGTGTGGTTAAGTAGGTTCTAGATAGTCAACAAATGGCTGCATGGTTCCCATCACCACAACTGTAACCAGTACATCATCTTGTACCTCTGAAGAGGGGCTAGCATGCATTGTTTAGTGGTCAACAACTGCTGGCGATGCCTAGTTAGATTGTTTGGCAAACTGTTACTTTTCCTAAGAACATTGAAGTTTTCTTTCAGGTCATGTTCAGTCATTTCTATCAGAAAGTAAGATTAATCAGTAAATGTGAAGTGTCTGTATATAATCTATAATGCCACTCTCTTTTACACATCAGGTAAAGAAGGACATCATTCCATCCAAAGGGACACATTCCTCCGGCAGTGGAGAAACTACCGCACCTCGTTCCTCTGCAGCAAGGTAGGATTCAGCACTACAATCCAACCGGAAATTCTGTAGCACTTTTTAGTGTAATATGAAGTATGTGAATTTACTAGCAGAGTGATTGTCCTTTAGGAAACATCTAACAGTAAAGTAATGATTAAAATCCTCTGTAATATCATGCCTGTGTTGCTAAGTATACTTGATGTATTGAACACATTGTGCTGTGATAAAGGTCACTCAGACTAAAGAGCTGTTCTGTAAAGAGGTTAAATAGAGTATTAGCTCACTAACCATACGTTTATTTCCCCTTTGCCTCTGGACTGTCTCCAGAGTTATTGGGAGGTTCACTGTGGTAGCCGTTGAGGATCAGAATGGGGAAGGCAGTCTTCGTCAAGATGTCAACCAGGCAATAGAAAAAGATCCTCAATCTTCTTCAGTGTTGCGCAGTGAGGTAGACAGTGTGTCATCTTCTACCTCTGAGGATCGGCTGGAGTTGTCCAACTCTCAGCAGTCGATAAAGGAAGGGTCTCAGTCTTCCCCTTTGAGTGGTAAGGTAGAGAGTACATCATCTTCTAGCTCCGAAGATGGGCTGGTGTTCTTTAGCGCTCAGCAGTCGCTAGAGGAAGAGCCTCAATCTTCTTGTTTGAGCAATGAGGTGGACACTAAGTCATCTTCTAGCTCCGAAGATGGGCTGGTGTTCTTTAGCGCTCAGCAGTCGCTAGAGGAAGAGCCTGAATCTTCTTGTTTGAGCAATGAGGTGGACACTAAGTCATCTTCTAACTCTGAAGATGGGCTGGTGTTCTTCAGTGCTCAGCAATCGCTAGAGGAAAAGTCTCAGTCTTCCTCTTTGAGCAGAGAGGAAGACGTGCTCACGTCTCAAGGTATCAGAAGCGAGTCTCTGATGCCTGAGCTGGACAACGACAACAGTAGAGCTAGTG